>NC_086326.1:57979193-57986693 GCF_036172605.1 Pelobates fuscus
TCCTTCCAGCTAAGCATTGAACGTGTGTTTGCGAAAGGTCAGCAGAGCCTAAAACAATTCAATATAGAAATTAATTTTAATCATGTATCAACATCGCACAATAAACGTATTGACTAACAGAAAAGAGCAGTAGTTGTATGTAGGAGGCAGAGGAAATTAATGTTATTCATATTAGATTAGTAGATCAGAGCTGAGGAATGTGCCCAGAATTATATTACCAACGCTGAATCATAGGATTGTTTTTTTTATACAATTCGACTATAGGCGTATCTACAGGCTGCAATCTACAGGCCTTGACAATCCATTATAATATCTTAATGTGACCGTTACTTTTTAAACAAACCGATAGAGTTAAAATGTTGGGTTCCAAAGAGCGTGCCACTCTGTATTGTCAATATTCATGGCGTCTGCGTCAGATCACTGCAGTGTCCCTTACATAACAAGCTCGGATTGTATGGGGTGGAAGAATCCATTTAACTTACATGCGTGACTGAGCAAAGCAGTGGGTGAGGCTCGCTGTAGTGTGCAGTCAGCATGTTAGCTGCCCTGCAGTAAATCTAAGAGGCCATCTGATCACTGGCAGCCTTTTCTGACTTTCTTTGCTACTAAGTCCAACTAACCTGTGATGCCTCTTGATAACCTTCATCAGTGCTTTGTAAAACATTTCCTAGAGCCCACTTGCATGCCACCGATTTCAGTTTACTAAGTTGAGATCTTTGAAGAGTCATCAATGCACATGTGTCATGTTATTTTAATTCATGTACATTACAAAAAAATAATTACCCAGGAAAAAAAAAGTTTCAGAGGGACTTTGTTAAGAACAAAGCAGTAACGCATCATTCTAGAATCATTTAATTTGTTTCATGTGATTTACATTAAAGGACTGGTGACCAGTAACACTTTAACACGTTGTCTATGTGTGTCCAGTGATCACTGCAAAGAATGCTATTGGTTATTACTGATAATGTTTTAAGGTTATCAACCTGCTTTTAGTTGCAGTGATTTAATTTCACACCTCAGCCTATTTCTGTAAGTGATCAGGAATCGGTGATAATCTACCTAGACGTCCAATGCACAGATATCTTCAACAGATATAAGCAGGGGATTTGCAGTAGGACAGGTTGCGGTTTGGCTTGGTTTATTTCCATTTGACTGATACGTTCTGTGTCCCTTAGTTTTGCTTTAGTAACTTAAAGTACCCATTGATGTTTGTTGACTTGCAAAATCTCCATGTAACACGGGCTGTGCCATGTTCTGCAGTAAATGTAGATTGCATGACTGCTGACCAGCTGCTGCATGTAAGTCAATCAGCGGGAGGAATTCCCTGGTTACCAGTTTATTGATCTGAAGACAATAGGCTGACCAGTAGTGATTTTTTCTATTGGAACACATCTCTATATTAACATCATTAGGTTGTGTCATTCCTGGTTTGACCTGGCTGCAGCTTTTTCTTTGGGTTTTTGTTTTTTGTTCTCTCGCTCGAGTCTAAGGGGGTATTTAACCATTCTGAGGTCAGAAAAGTTTTTCAAGATATTACAAGCCTTTTGAAGATAAACAAGTCTTTGAAGTATGTAAAATATACTAGAGGCTGATAGACCAAGGACCAGCTGGTTCATACTGCTAGCCAAATACTAAAGGGGATATCTATTACTAATCAGGAAATTGCTCAAAAACCTTAGGAAATTTGCAAATATTTTGGCAATTTATGCTTGCGTGTGGTTTCTTTCAATCAACCCATCATTCAAAAATTATTCAAAATAATATTTACTGTCAGATGGAATTAATCATTACCCCATGTTAAGTTGGCTGTATGCTATATATGATCTATTTCTGATATAAACTAACCATTCATCTATAACTGCATTTGTTGTTGCCAGACTTCAGGGTAGTTGTATCAAATTTCTGATTTAAATTCTTGGTGAATAATGCACAAATACGTAAAATAAAATCAACTGTGGAAGCAAATCACAATAATAATGCAAATTATATTAATTTGTTCACTTGTGGCTAGTTGGTTAACACACACTCGTTATTTTTACTGCTTACTGGTGATCAAGTGTTAATATAAAAAAAGAAAAGAATGGGATCAATGGAGAGGGTCACAAAAAGCTGTTGGGACTCAGGCTCGATATGAGCTGCTAGTCGCAAGTATGGGTATTGGGTGAACTCCCTGAGTTTCATTGTTCAGCAACAGCCACTGGGTATCACACTTACTAGATATACATTATGTGCAAGAAAACCCTTACCAGTATCTCCCCATTGCTGTTGTTGCAAACCCTGCACACTACTCTTCCTATGCTGTTTAATAAGTCAGCTCACTATCTCGTTTATTGTTTAAGCCTTTGCCTTGCTTGTGACCTCATGTTATTATTTTACTTTAAGCTCTGATACTACTAAAAATCTGACCATAAAGCGATAAATGTTAAAGCGACAACTGTCTAAGCACCAAATGCGTAAGCGACAAATGCGTAAGCGACAAATGTCTAAAGCGACAAATGTTTAAAGCGAAAGTGTTTAAAGCGACAGTGTTTAAAGCGACAGTGTTTAAAGCGACAATGTTTAAAGCGACAATGTTTAAAGCGACAGTGTTTAAAGCGACAAATGTTTAAAGCGACAAATGTTTAAAGCGGCAAAGTTTAAAGCGACAAAGTTTAAAGCGACAAAGTTTAAAGCGACAAATGTTTAAAGCGACAAATGTCTAAAGCGACAAATGTTTAAAGCGACAAATGTTTAAAGCGACCAATGTTTAAAGCGACCAATGCTTAAGACTAGTTTAAACAATGTTCAAGCCTACTCACAGTTTAAAACTACTCTCACCAATTGAATACATGGAGCAAATAATTATAAAAAATGTGCCTGATAATCAATTGCCCCGCATGTTGTGCGGAGAAAATGCCTGAGGACTGCTTTTGGGGCACCTCATGCCTGCTTGTAACCCTTTATGCGCACTGCAAAAATAAAGAATAAAAAAAAAAAAAAAAAAAAAAGAAAATATAAATAAAATAATTTAATACAAGCCCCTCATTTGCAAAGCCTGGCATATGCATTTTTTTCCGAACAGAAACAAGGCATCTTTACTATATGTAGCAGGGTACTATTGCAACCGGCAGTGTACCCAGAGGCCAGCTCCATTATGCAACTGATCCATAAAGAATTTACAGTGAGGAAAGATGGGGTGATTCAGTACCACTGCGCATGGTAGCACCATCAGAGCTAAAGTGGTTGTGAAACGTAAGTTAGTCTTGGGTGGGAAAATTTAGTTTTTATAAAGCCGGTACATACATGGGGTTGGGAGACAAGGCGTTAAACTAAGTATTCTGTAATGATAAAATACAATGCAGTTTTTCATAAAGAATTCATGTATTAACCAAGTCGTTGGTATGTTGTAATTGAGTGTACAATACAGAAAAACTGCAGGATAGTAGTGGTATACATGCTATATATATATATAGAGGCACATATTAACTTGCTACTAAGAGTTTTAGTTCATTTGTGATAATAGTACTTGCAAAATAGGATGTATTCAGTAAACTGTAAACTTGTTGAATTTGATAAATGGAGACCAAAATAGCTGATTTGTTGAAATTCTCCAATTCTGCAAAATGTTCTGCATAACTGCTTAGGAATGCAACATTGGTGGTCATTTTATCAGCTCATATTACCTCCTGTATAGACTGAATAGTATTGTGTGGGTAAGAAATCACAATAATGTTTTTTTCATTTATCAAAAATGTTCCTATAGAGCTGATTTCACATGAAGTTTGCAGCATGTGGAGTGGAAGGGTTTTCTTGCAAGCAACACTTACATTCTGTCAATCATCTTTTTTTTGTGTTTACTGCATGTTAACGATTGCATGTAATATAGTCTCTGTGTATTATTTTGTAATAAGTATATATAAGTATATAACTATTTTATTTCCAGTGCGTCTACCTTACTCTATGGGGGCACTTCATCTCTAGTCCTCTTTGGTTTGGAAGCACCATGTATCGACCAAGAAAATACAAAATCTGATGTTGTAAAGTCACAATTCATGAACCCACACTTGCTCTTGGTTACATGTATGATTTTTGGTCAGATAAGCTGTATATACGAACAAAGATGCTCAAACATGGATACCCCTGTAGAAATGTGACATTTACTGACGTATACATTCTGCATTGCAAAATAATACACATATAGGCTATAGTATATTTAACCTTTTATTTTGAGTGATTGAAAATTGCATTTTTCCTTTAAATGCAGAACAGGCATGTGGTTTGAATTCAGTGAAATTCTAAATGACTGATTATTCTTTGATCTGGATTAAAAATTAAAACTGATGTTCAATCACCAAGGGATGTGGATTGAAAAATACTTGTGTACATTTAAACCATCATGTGAGTCATCGTTTGAACCATCAAGTCCACCATGTGATTTGATTACCTGACATTTCAGTTCTGAGTCATCACAGCCACTCAGTAGACATCCTGCAAAGCAATCCAATGCTGACAATGTCATTTACAGTCATATAGAATACATTACAGTGGATTAAGGCATGTGCATACAAAGAAAAGCTGTGTTATGTGTACATTTTGTCACTGATCCTTAAAGGGACACTATAATCACCAGAACAACTACAGCGTAATGTAGTTGTTCTGGTGAGTATAATAGCTCCCTTCAGGCATTTTCATGCCGTGTTTACATTGCTCCTAGGGGCACCTCCTAGTGGCCACTCCTCAGATGGCCACTGGAGGGGCTTCCTGTTGTACAGCGTCCCCATGCTCTGCATGGAGATGCTGAATTTTCCTCATCGAGATGCATTGATTCCATGCATCTCTATGAGGAGGTGCTGATTGGCCCCTCCCCCTTGCCGATTTTAGCCGATACAATGCTTCTCCTAGAAGAGCGTTGGGGACCGAACTGGCATGCGCAGCATTTGGACATCCCCATAGGAAAGGATTAAATCAATTCTTTCTTAGGGTGGGCTACACATCATGTGACCAAGTTTTACTCTATCAGTATAGCGGAAGGTCCTCTAGTGGCCATCATACTTGCAGCCGCTAGAGGTGCACTTAACCCTGCAATGTAAACATTGACGTTTCTAAAGAAACTTCAGTGTTTTGCATTGCGGGGTTAAAAGGACAGTGACCCTGCACCCATCTCAATTAAGTTTTCTGGTTGACTTAAGTGTCCCTTTTATAATCAAGGAAACCAAACAATCTGTATATGGGCTCCCGATGCTTCCCCACTTTGATCTGTTCATACATGGGTCTGATGCACTATTATATTTTGATATATCTGGGTAGATTTGCAAAGTGTTAATAACAGAACACACACATTCTCTGGAGTTTTATTTTTACATTAGTACCATAGGCAAACTGTTTTCACCTTTTAAAAAGCCTACCACTTCTGTATTGAGTAGTTTAAATTAGAACCCCCAAACATGGAATGAGATTTTATAGCTGGAGCTACATTGGCAGCTAAAACCTATTAAAAAAACACTGTGAGCACCATCACCACTTCACACTGCTGTAGAGGTTATGGTGGCAGGAGTGCCTTGGCACTGTCTCTGTATCATATGAACTAGGATCTGTGCTGTTTCCAGTCAAATACATGAACTCATTCAACTGATTCATTGGCTCGGTGTGCTCAGCTGATGCTCTAGTCTAAGCCAATAAATGAACACCGACCTCTTGCTCAAGAAGACTGGAAGCACTCACCCAGGTTAGCGTTAAGCGATCCCAAGAAGCTGCCAGGACACTTCTGGCACCAAAACTAATAGAGTTGGCTACAATGGTTATGGTTCTTGAGATGTTTCTTTAAGTAGGCACTTTTCCATAATTATAACACCAGGGCTGGTATGTTTGTAACTGAGATCAAGACAATTGATATTTTATGGCACCATAGCCACTACAGAGCATTGCTCATGTAACAACTAATATGTGCTTAATACAGAATAAATTTGATGCTACAACAAAAAAAGAATCCTGCTATAAAAGCACATGGTTTTATTATCGAAATATATCAGTAATACGACAGCTTTAAATTAGATACTTGCACAAGTTTTAAGGTAAAATACATTTAAGTACAAGTGTGCCACTATTTGTCCTATTCAGAGACACATTTGTAATGGTTTTTTTTTTTAAAATTATTATTGAAAACATGAGCTTGCTCACACAGGTGCAAAGGAATCTTTCAGATTGTGTTAAATAATAATTGAATAATTAAATGACCACTATAGGCACCCAGACCACTTCAGCTCGATGAAGTGGTCTGGGTGCCAGGTGCCTCTAGTTTTAACCCTGCAGCTGTAAACATAGCAGTTTCAGAGAAACTGCTACGTTTACACTGAGGGTTAATCCAGCCTCTAGTGGCTGTCTCACTGACAGCCGCTAGAGGCGCTTCCGCGATTCTCATTGTGAAAATCACAGTGAGAAGACGCTGGATGTCCATAGGAAAGCATTGAGTAATGCTTTCCTATGGGCAGTTTGAATGCGCGCGAGGCTCTTGCCGCGCATGTGCATTCGGCGCTGATGCTGACAGGGGGTTGAGAGTTCCCCAGCACAGAGGGAGCCCGGCGATGGAGAAAGGAAAGTGGCTGAAGGGGTTTTAACCCCTTCAGCCCAGCACGAGGGGGGCCCTGAGGGTTGGTGGGGGACCTAATGACCCTATAGTGCAAGGAAAACGAGTTTGTTTTCCTGGCACTATAGTGGTCCTTTAATCACGTGCAGAATGTCATTCTTACCTGCGTTTCTCCTTATATTTAATTTTGGTAAATAATGCAGTACCTGTTTCAAAGCTGCTGTGCATCAAGTAACAAGTATGGGAAATATAGAGCATTGTTTGAACCGTCTATAGAGTAACGTTCATGTATCACCAAATGTCTTCAATTAAATTCCAAATGAGATCTAGGGCATGATCTATTGTCACGGGTTAAGAACACTAACAGGATTATTTACTAAAGGGAGAATTCAAAGTGATATTAAAATGAAGGCCACAGTAGCCATACTGAAGCATAGCTAGCTTAGAGAATTATTCCAGTTCTGCTAGTTGGACCTTAAATTTGAAATTCACTTTGAATTCTCACTGTAACTAATCAGGATATCCATCTCTCAATGTGTAAACTTTAAAATGTATAGGTTTATGCCTCTTAAATATTAGCTTTATCATCTATTCTTCATGAAAACCATTATTGCTATACAAAGTAGCATAACAACCTTACCAATACAGTTGTATTATGCTTATTAAGCTGACAATATGTTGTGAACATCTACTTACATATGTGGATGGATTTGGATTGACCTCAGTAGCTGAGGGGTCAGTCCTTGATACTTACAAGAGCTATAGTTTTTATCAAACGAACGAAAAGGTTTTACAAATAACAAGGGGGTAGGACACAAACAATCTGCAATCCACTGTACTGGTTTTGGCATAAAATCTATATACTACAGGGCAGCATTTTGATGTTCTGCCAGCCGTCGTGAAACTACACATGTGCACGAAAACATTGGTGGACATGG
>NC_086326.1:57991693-58059193 GCF_036172605.1 Pelobates fuscus
AGAGAGTGGATTATTTTGGAGCACAATATAGATGATACATAAAGGGTTTATAAAGAATATGTAAGAAGAAACACCAAAGGCAAAACACGCTCTGAATTTGAATTCATAAAATAAAGTATCTTTGAAGTCAACTTCAAAGGACAAATACATGCCAAGAGTTAGACATCGATTTTAACAAGCGGAGAGGTTTTTTGCATTTGAAGTCACTGGTGAATAATGCAGAACAATAGTTCATCATTTTTAACTTTTGTATGTTTGGGGCCATTGGAAAATAAAGATAGTTTTTCACTTATTATTGTTAAATATTGGACACTATAAGAAAACACGAGAAGTTTTTAGTTCTTTAAAGGGATACTATAACTGCCAGGAATACAAAGCTGTATTCCTAGAACTATAGCTCCCCTGCCTCCCCACTGCCTCGCGCCACCACACCGACGTGAATAAAGGGTTAACACCCCTTATTTACTTGCCTAACTCCAGTGCTGAGGGACATCCTGGCTCTGTCTCTTCCGACGTCCTGTAACGAGTGGGCGCTAATGTGCATGCGTGGCAAATGTTGTGCACGCATTAGACCTCTCCATAGGAAATCATTGAATCAATGATTTTCTATGGGGACAAAATCTGATGCTGGATGTCCTCATGCAGAGCGTGAAGACGTCCAGCATCAGTTACCGGGCCAAAGGTCCGTTAGGATCCAGGAAGCGCCTCCAGTGGATGTCTGGGAGACAGCCAATGGAGGCAGACTTAGTGCTGCAATGTAAACATTGCAGTTCATGCTTTTCATTGTAATAGGGACACAGTGCTCAGGTCACTTCAATTAGCTGAAGTGATTTGGGTGCCTATAGTGTCACTTAAATGTAGGAGAGTAATTGAACCATTATTCTACATTAAACTGCCATCCTTTTGTTTCAAATATATTAATTTTATATTAACCCTTCCACTATCAAGTCATGTGAGTTGTAAATCTTTAAAATCCACAAATGAAATTTAAATAGGCATCATCTTTGCTCCATTCATGTTCATCTTTTGAGGAAGGAAAAAGCATTTCTTCTTTCAGTCTTCAGTCAGTACTTTTGCCTCGCACAGAGGGATCATATACTATGGATTCCATTTAATAAACTTTCCAAATGATTCAAGAGAGTTCTACCCTAACAATTCATTTTGCTGCTTCCAGTAGGATTCACCTAAGAGGTTTGCCTTTAACGGGGCAGATGAGCTAGCACTTTACTGGCCATTGTTATGGTGCTAAAAACGTTATTTAAATGTGCATAAGTATTTTTAATAGTGTGCAGGTAACTTTTTTTCCCTTTCTAATTATTTGGGCTCATGAATACTACGGCCATAGCTGCCACCCAGGGATAGTGGGATTGTGAGCGCATCGCTTAATGATGTGTGCTTGTAAAAGTAAATCCAAGTTTACTGAAGGCATTTCATCACAAACACAACAGACCATTCTATGATGTCCGTGTAGCAGTAAAGTTAGTATAATGACTTAGACACAGCATATAGCTGTAAACGCAGGCCTGCATTAATGTTTTTTTTTAATAAAATGTGCACAGTGTAAAAATTCTATATTGCCTTTAAGTTTACTGGTTTTATTTTGTGGCCTTCTCTGTAGAATCGCAAAATATTCAATATCAATATCCTAAAACTTGGCAATATCTTCTTAGTAAAAACAGACCTCACCAAATTAATGTAGTACGTATTAAACCATCATATGCAGGACGATACATGTAAGAAATATATTTTTAAGGAAATTTATCTTTAACCCTTTCAAAATGCATTCATTTCAGCATAACATTAAAATCCCATTTTATAGCGTATGAGAAATATTGAAACGCAAAGAGATGGCACAGAGTTTGAAAACTGGATAGTGGATGGATTCCTAGATATCCTGGACATTTGGCAAAGGCATTTTATAATATGCATCACATTTATTGCTGTTAAATACATGAAAATTCTAAATCTTAGATATTCTGGACACTGCAACTTTTATTTATGATTGCTAAACTAGCAGGAAATATTATTCACAATGTTGGCCATGCTTTGCATTTGCAACAATGAGCTGTGAACATAGGTCTATAGATTTACTATCTAGCGCAAAATAACTGCAGTCCTTTCTACGCTACTATATAGCTGTTAATCCTTGCAGTCAACAGCAATTTGATGATTCAGAAAGGCTGTGGCAAATTTGCTATAGTCAAGGTCTCACAGCTGATTGGATAGTGTAAATACATAGTACTCCCTCCTTATTACATTATTACAAAGGAAAAATGGTTTGTTTTCAGGGTGTCAATGAATCCCTTGTTTGTTTTTTCTCAAACTTATTTAAATAATTTTGCTAAATGCCAGAGGGACTGCACTCCCTCCTAGCACCGTAACCACTTTAACAGTCTGTAGTGATTGCGGTGCTTAAAATATTTTACTGTTGAAATATGCTGGTGTTCCGGAGCCACTGTTACTCTAATTTAGTTCCTGTATTTCCCATGATGCTTTGCCAGTCTTTCAGTTGACTAAACATCACTGAGAAATGAAGTTTTCAAACCTCTAGGTAAGATATCACTGACCTAATTAATTGTGCCTAAGAGAAGCCAATGTAATTGGAACACTCTGTTGCTTTATACCATGGAATAGGGAGCTTCAGGAATATACGTACGTCCAAGCTGCCAACTGCTTACTTTCCCAGAATTACAGTGTCACATTAATGTTGGCATATGCCATTCAAACCTCATTTTGACAGTACACAAACGTAGTAATTATATTATCCTTCGTAAGTGGGGGAACAGGCCTACAGTGTACAGACCTATGGTAACGTAGTGATTATACCTTCCAATAATGTTGTATTCTCTCGAGTCTACTTAGCAAGAAATGAAACGGCGGTGCCGTTTAAATTATTTTTAGACCTTTTATTTGTTTTCTTGCAGCTTCTATATCATGTAACCAGAGCGGATTCGTTTTTCTTGTGTAGTTCTAGAACGATGATATTGTTGTAACAATCAGGTCAGATTTCTTTTAAGGAAAACTTGATATCTCACCAGATCGCCGTTGGTAGCTGTAGAGCGCGCTTTGTTCTCTTAGCTCTACTTTTAAAATTTACCTTGATATCCCTATTTATTTGTAACCTTTATGCAAGAGGCAAGTACGATGTAAATCCCATACTGGTTTTTCACAGTTTGTTCCTGTATAGGACTCTATCTGGTAGATATAACTGCAAACACTTGGCAGAATTCCATTGAAATGTGCAAGTGAATTCTAAATTCTAATTCTACAAGGATTTTCAGAACCCCGTTTTCAGCTGCATATATATTTTAGACTAAATCTACTCTCCTCACAATGTAGATATACATTTTACATTGCGTTGGCTGAATTGCCATCAGTTGTATACGTTAAAACGTGTACTTATCTGAAGATAATTTCCTTTTCCTACAGAGAGTATGAAGGATGGATGTGATGGGTACTATCCCTAAATATTATGTGCTGCGTCCCACAAAGTGTTTTATGATTGTGTATCGGTGTGTGCACATCAACAGGGTATTCTCTAAACTGTGAGTTGATGTTGGATTTTAAACTCTGGGCCTAATAATGCCAAATTGGCAAAATTTTCCAAGTTTAGCTATGCTTTTGGTTTAACTTTTTTAGCTTAAAATTTGAAATTCACTTATAATATTTTACTCTTCCCACTTTACTGAATAATTCTGTAGTAGTTGTGGAATGCTGCCATGCCACATGTTGGTGAGTGCAGAAATCCAGACATAGCGCCATCATTGTTGTCTTTGCTGCTATGCCCATGACATAGTGGTAAAAACTGAGAAGCTGAAGGAATAAAATAGAAGTATGTTTTTGCTTTGTGAATCGGGCAGATTTTTTTTCTTGCACAATGTGTAGATGAAATAATATGCTCTTAGTAGTAACAAGTCATGTTAGTCATGACAGATGCTAATCTATGTAGACTTTTCAAACATGGCAGGTTCGACTTTAACTTATAACTTGCAATGTTGTATTAAACTGATATCCCTGTCATTGTCGTGTTTCCTGTTTGTTCGTGATTATATTTCATAGTCAGACTGTGTCTCAGGTGCTAAATTAGATTCTATCTCCTATTTTCTCAATCATTATTAATTGGAACATATTCCCTGGGACACTCATGAAAAAAAGTTGCACGTGTAAAATATATAGTGTGATTTGTGTATTATCCAAAATAAACATCTGGTATGCTTTTTCAAGTAGGAATGCCTCACTGAAAATGTGGTAAGCTTTTGCTGTACGAACTACTATATATTAAATGTGAAGATTTATTTAGTTTAGTTGATGATGCATAGTGTCCTAATCTAAAACAGGAAATTTGAGAAAACCAAAAACACTTGGTAGAGCTTAAAAGACTACTCTAGGCAACATAATGACTTCATATCAGTGAAGTTGTTATGGTGGTTGGAGGTCCTGTGCACCATCTTACCTTATGCGGTTAAACTGTTTTCAAATGGTTTAACCCAAAACTCTTCCTTATGTTGCCTGTCTGCCCTGCCCTTCTGCATCTTTCTCCATCTCTGGATTCAATGCAGAAAACTTTTCCTTGGGCGCCGGTGATAGTCTGAGAGAGTCAGCTTATACTCCAAGTCTACGCATGGCTGCCCATTGTGAGAAACCGCTTTAGAAATGTATGTACCAGGGGCAGAGAAGACAAGTAATGAGCACTTTGCTTGAAAACTGGAATGAACATTGTGATGAAGTGGTTATGGTGCCCAGAGTGGTCCATTAGAATAGATGCAACACAATCCAAACAGAAAATCAAGGCAGGGAAACTTTATCAAGTATAGAGAAATAAATTGGTGAGCTACATGAGTGATATCTATCATACTACACATACAGTGTATTGTTTAACTCTTGGAGCGAGGGGAAGATGTTATTCTGTGTGAATGCATTCTTGGCAGGCGATCTCCACTTTAATTTGCCCTGGAGTAATGTCAGTGATTTAAAGAACAAGATTGCTGTAGAACCAGATACACATTTAAGAGATCTTTTCTGATACAAATTGCATTAATTTGCTAAAACAAGATGATGATACGTCAATGGACGATTGGTAATGTTTTGTTGTATTTCACTGTTTCTTTTTTGAAGCAATACAATTTTATTATTCCGCTATTACTTTCAGAGCAAACAGATTGGGTTGTCCAAAAGAAATTCAAATTGTTGGGAATTCAAAGTGTGTCAAATTGTAGGCCAACATGGCAGACGTTTTCCAATGTTTTTTTTTTTAAATTTTACCATTCAGTTAAACTTTTGAATATTTACACTTTCATAAATAATACTCTAATAATGGCCTAAATTTAATATTCTCGGATACACTTTTTATAATGATTTTTTTCTAAATATTAAAGAATCAAAAAATTTATAAAGAAAAATATATCAATATTTAAAAAAATATAAAAATAATAGTTATAAAAATAAGTTTATCCCAAAATATGAAATCTTCTGAAAAGATTATCCAAAAACATTAAATTGAGGCCTCTATGTGGTTTCCCCAGTTTGCATTTCAATAAAAGCTCACGAGAAACTGGTAATTATGTTATCACTATAGTAATATTGTGAACAAATTCTCCAGTTATAAAAAAAAAACAGCTAAGCTATTTTACAATTCAGTCTAAATTTATATTATTTAACTATTTAGTAATTAAACTCCAGTGTGTTACGATGTTGCAACATGATCAATAAACGAGCATCTAATCTATGATATATGTTGGCCTGTTTTAGAATATTAACAAAGAATAGTGAAGTATTCCTTTAAGTGGAAAATAATTATCTCCTATATTTTGTCTCGGTGCTTCTGGTAATATAGCCCCGCAAACAATGCTGACATCAGTGCACAGCTGCATTATAGATTAGTTGGTACTTAGTTCATGAACCACTTTGTGAAACAGTGACTTTGCTAAAAACCACAACTCGTTCTTGCACTGTACTTCTGAAACACGTTAAACACTATTTAAATGCAGGTTAATGCAGACATTTACTGGCATCTTTGAGTTCCGGACTTTAGCAATTCTATATGTAGATATATTGACACATGATCATCTATAATTTATTAATATGTTTACCTTCTATCTCTTTGTGTGATGAAGTTAAGTTGTTCTTTTTTGAGTTTGCATTTTTTTAAAGGAAAGAACTTATATGTTTAATATTTAATGAGTGAATGTTGAAGAGCATCAAATAATGTAGCTATTTCCTTATGGATTTTTTTTTTTAGCATAGCATGTACTAATCTTCAAGCAGAATTTCTGAATATATTATAATACTTGCATCTCATCAGATAATTCAATTCGTTTTAAATAAGTATTGCTCTGAGACTATATAGAATCCCATTCTGGTCAATGCTGTGAGATTTGTTACTTTCCAGGCTGTTGAATTCCAATGCCGAATGTTTACAGTTTTTAGTTGATCCATAAATAGCTACGTTGCGTAGGAATACATCTAAAAAACACATTGGTTGCAAAAGTTAGTCTTCATGAATCAAAAAATAATAACAATAATAATAACAAAGTATAGAACCTGTTTTATATCTGTTGCAGGATGATGGATATATATATAAAAAAAAAAAGAAAAAAAAAAAAAACTACTCCGCCTTATCCTGCTATGTGTGTGGGCACGATGTACAACATTTTTAGATTCCCATAGACCCTGTTCAGTGGATTCTAACAAAAATCAAGTTTTATATCTATTCCTTAATGCATTGACAAATTCCTTTTTTTAAATAAAATATTTATCAACCCTGACTACAGTTTTTCTTTTTAGATGAATATTGATGTATATATTTTATTTTGTGGTAATTATTGTATTTTTTATTTGTGGACGGAGGGGGTTTGAAATTTACTTCCAGGATCTTTTTATGGGGAGTTGTAGGGGCACCGGTGCATTCAGTGCCTATAGACACCTAATATGTAACCCCAGCCATGCATACTGACACACATTATGCTTGGACATGCCAGCCGGTACCATCGCTACCATTATGCATTGCACCACTAGTACACAATCTCTCTAGCTCTGTCCTCTGCCATCTCATTTTCACACCTTGGAATGTTAGGAGGGATCAGTACTGGGGGGCATAAGGACAGGTCTTGCATGTTGAACATCATCAACAGTATAATAATTGGGTTTGCTTACATTCAGCCTTTATAACGTCCCTTTTTTGGTATTCCAATTTATCTTATATTAGAGAGTACAATTAATATTATTATCTAATCATTTATGACTTTCCAACTTCTAAAAGGGTGTCTAGAATGCATAGTGACCCTAATGGCAAACATTTAGTAGTACTGTGCCAAAACATGATCTTGAAGTCCCTTGGTGTGTCGGTCCTGTATTTTTAAATTGAGGTGTGTATGTTGCCCTGGTCTGCCTGTGTTATTTATGGATGCTGCAGTTGCTTTGTAGCGTTGCATTTGTGCGTACGAGTAGTTTGTGGTATTGTGTATACTACCTGTGAATGTGGGCCTTGTATAAGGGCTACTTCTGGAATTGTGTGTGTGAATGGTGTGTATAGTATGTTTGGTAGTGTGTGTATGTATGGGGCTGCTTGTGGTATTGCATGTGAGGCTGCTTGTGAGGTTGTGTGCATGGATTTGAATTGTCATTGGTATTTGTGGGGACTGCATGTGTGTCTTTGTGTGCGGGCCGTTTGTATTATTTGTACGTGGGGAGGCGTCTTCTTCAGTTCTGTGACTATCTAGAAGTGTGGGTGGCTGCTCTGCTTCAGTGCATATTCCCATTCACAAGTGCTGGGAGGTAGTGATTTGTGTAGAAGTGCTGCAATGCATACATTGAGAATTGACCACCTGCAATCACCACACCATGTGCACTAGCAGATATCTGAAGTCCCATTGTGACCCCTGACAGGCCAGAGGCTGCGTGGCACTGGCATCCTTGAGTGCTGTGCAAAGACACCTCGGATGCCATGTGCCATCCATGGCACACGTGCCATAAATCGTAGACCCCTGGTATAGCTGATTAGTTAAAAGTTATAAAAATTGGCAGAAAATACTTTTGGCAAGTGGAAAAATTATAATTTGTGTTTAGTTTTTACACAACTCTACTCTGGCTGTATGTTGGTTCCATCTTTTTGTTCTAACTGTCTGAAAACCTTTGCTTATTATAGTAGACTATAAACTTAGACAGCAGTAGCACACCATCTGTTGTGAAGAATGAGAGTGGTGGACTCTCTCTAGAGAACCAAAGCAGTTGTGGTCAGGTTGACCTCTCCCTTGGGTCTCATTAGGAACATGTGATCTCACAAATGCCGTGAGCGACACTATTTAGTTTAATAAATATTACTATAATATTACTATACTATTTCAATTTGGTTACACTATGGGCTGTGCATATTCTCAATTGTTTTTGTGACTTTTCTGTTTTTTTTCATTAATTTATTAAGAAATTTATCTTACATGCAGATTGCAATTAAGACCCATAAACAGTATCCAGTTTATTTACTACGTTGTGCATTATTGAGAGTTCAAAAGGAACTGAAAGTGTTTTCAGCCAGAATAGCTAAATTCGAAAAAAAATGAAAATCTCAATTTGCTTTGAATGTAGTTTGGGTTCATGGCAATACACACTTTAGTGGTTAGCTCTGTTTATGTATATGCATGCTTGCACTTTTTTAATTTTTAGAATAATCTTCACTATTTCTATTTTTTTATTTTTTTTTTATTGTATAGAGGTATATGTTTTCCTCCTGTTTACATTTGTGTTGGTGGATATTTCTTGCCAATTATTTTTACTATCTGTGTTAACTAATTGTACTTTATGCAGATAAATACTGTTTAATGTATTCTATGTTTGCAATATCTGTGAAATGGCTGTAATTGTTTTTGAAAGTGTACTTCTGTAGAGATTCCTAAACCTCCGATTGTAAGGGTCCAATAAGGCTGAAAATTGCTTGTGCAAATACAACGATGCCAGCATGAAACATGACAATGTGCCTTAGGTTAAAAACCCCAAGAGATGTTGTAATGAAATGAACCTTGGATGCAAGCTATTTAGATGAAGCTGTCAGATAAAATAAAAAATGTCCCAGTTTTTCTAGAAACAAAATGCAAATTCATCCACAAATGTGTGTTAACATTAACTTGGCTTAAAACTAAAGGCTACATGTGGAGTAGCATTTGCATCGAAATAACTGAACACATTGGCTGAGATTTACAAAGCACCAGTGTCTTGTCGAATCACCCGATGTCCTTCAAATGAAGGCCTAAGGTTAGCATATGTTCACTTTAAAGGGACACTCAAGGCACAAAATATTCAACAGTTCGTGAGATAGGATGATTTTCTGCATCATGATGCATGGTTTCTAAATGAAGAAAAAAAACAAAAACAGAAAGAATCGCTAGCACTTGAGCACCACAACTATGCCTCGCATTTTCAGAAGTAACACAATAAGATATACTGGGTCTAGGGCAGGGATAGGCAACCTTCGGCACTCCAGATGTTGTGGACTACATCTCCCTTGATGCTTTGCCAGCATTATGGCTGTAAGAGCATTTTGGGAGATGTAGTCCAAAACACCTGGAGTGCCGAAGGTTGCCTATTCCTGGTCTAGGGTGTTTTGCAGAGATGCTGATGCACAAATAGTCACTCATTCGGTTTAATTCGCTAAATGAAAGGAGTATTGGAAATGTACAGTTCAGTCACTACATTTGAAGGGATTATCTGGATTGACCACATGAAGAAGACTTTACCATGGAAGGAAACAATTTCTAGAGCTTTTTCACAAATTAGAGACTTACAGGGAAACATGTTTTTGTTTTGGACTTTTTGTCTGTTCTACGTATTCAAGACATTGGGTGCTATATTCCATTTGTAAATGTACTTTCTCATTAGTGTGTGATAGGTTGACAGAGCTGCGATATTATGGAATTAAATTAGTCTACTTGTACAGTGTTGCACCATAGATGCTGGCTGTGTACCTTTAATTTGTCCTATTCACCAATGATGAGAAATCCAAAAATGTTGCAAAGAACATTCGTTGGTGTTCTGGTTCATACCTTGAGGCCTGTGTTTAGTGATCTGGTGCTATTGACTTTCTGATCCACATTATGGGATGTCTTAAGTTGTTAGCTGAATATGGCTCATCTTGAGTTGTCTGTAATTAAAAAGCTGGGAGACTTAGTGATGAAATGTTTTTAAATCTAAATGGAAAGATCAGCTTAACCCTCGACTTCTTTTTGTGACAAGTTCATATGAATGTTCATATGCTGTTGTATATCCTGACAGCATGTTACAGCCGAGAGCAGGTTAGGGAGAATCTTGAACTCAGCCTTCAAGCAAAGTGTTGAAGTAACTCATGTAATGTATGGAGCTCCAGTTTAAATTGTGCTTTTCCCAGATGTTCATCGTTGATGGCTACAGGGCTTCCTTCTGACAGTCACTTTAGCTGCATGCCGAATGGGGGACTTCGCACACTGTTATATCGCAATCCTACCTGCTAGCAGCAAAGTTCTGTTTTATCTATAGATTTTTTTTTTTTTTTTTAATTCTTTATTTTTTTGCGTGCAGACATTAAACAGAGTTGCACTGCCACAACAGCTGATGCAAGTCGATTTTTACACATGTGTTAACAGTGGTATTATGGCATCAAAAGCATTGCACATTTTTTTTTTGTTATCCAGGGGGAGAAAACCAGTTTAAGTTGTAAGCTTATATATCACAGTAATAAACAGTAAATAACAACATGAGGAATTCAGAGGATAGGAACCCCTGGTTTGTATTGCCACTGGGTACTTATAGTGAGTAGAGATACATAGTCCTCCGCATTGCAGACAGGATTGTCTGAATATGAGTGGGCTCTTGGTGTCGAAGATTTATCCTACTCCACATATGGGCCACTGCATACAGTCCTTCAATTTGGCAGGAATGGTGTTGTGGCTTGTCTCCAGGCTGCTCAGTGGGAAGTGACAGGTCTTTTGTGTGTACGCTGCTGGTAGGTCGCTGTAACATGGATCACTGCTTTTAGTAGCCCGGACAGCAGTGGGTGCTCTCTCTGCTTGTCCCGTGTTGCTCCTGTTCCTCCTTGCTGGGTCTCAGGTTCGAGGGAGCACCAGAGGTCGGGCAGCATGCTGAGCACGCGGGTGTCTGGTCGCAAGATCCTCCAGAAGGGTCTCCCCTCCGAGGTGTGATTGGTGATCCTGTACCACTGCTTGGGTTACTTGCGGGGTTATGGAGTGAGATCTGACAGAGCCTGTTGAATCGAGCTTCAAAGCTCTCCCTCCACGCTGCGATTGCGGGGCTCTCCTGGTGCTGAGAGTGCTGTATTGCGGCGGCCATCTTGGGCTCGCCATGCGGTTGGTTATTCTGTGGAGGATCCTGCCATTGCTGAGAAGCATGTTTCCCCAGGGGGGACCGGGATAACCCCCGCCGGTCCAAAGAGGGGGGTCGCGGGGCTGCAGTAGAATAGTTGCATGGAGCATGTCCCGTACCGGGAGATCGTCCGCCTCTCCCAGGCCCTGGACTGCTATACATGGTAGGTCGCAGTGTCGGTCGCTGTGGGAGATTGGGTTTTTTTATGTCATCAATTTCAACAAGCTTTGCAAATAGACCTTAAAGGAACACTATAGTCACCTAAACAACTTTAGCTTAATAAAGCAGTTTTAGTGTATAGATCATGCCTTTCAGGTTTCACCGCTCAATTCACTGCCATTTAGGAGTTAACTCACTTTGTTTCTGTTTATGCAGCACTTGCCACACCTCCCCTGGCTATGATTGACACAACCTGCATGGAAAGAAAACTGGTTTCACTTTCAATCAGATGTAATTTACCTTAAACAATTTTATCTCTTGCTCTGTAAATTGAACTTTAATCACATACAGGAGGCTCCTGCGGGGTCTAGCAATCTATTAACATAGTAGGGGATAAGAAAATCAAAATTTTACAATTGGGATAAGTGGGAAGAAAAAATCAAAACTGCATATGGTCTTTGACATATTTGTTATTAAAGTGCATTGATGTAAAAACATATTTTTATTTTTGCCATATACACTGTTATGCCTATTGTAATACTGGATGGTTATTCTTTTCCATTTCCAAGTTTCCCTTCCCTTCCTACCCCCAATACAATGTTTATATTCTTGTTGTTATACAAATATGTAAAACTTTAATAAAAATTATTTGAAAAGAAAATCAAAATTTAACAGAACTTGCACTAAAGAAAGGATAAACTTTAGATGACTCTTTACAGGAAGTGTTTAGGAATGCTGTGCATGTCACATGGAGGGAAATGTGACTAGGGTTCAGAAACAAAGTGATTTAACTCCTAAATGGCAGATAATTGAGCAGTAAGGCTGCAGGGGCATGTTCTATACACCAAAACTGCTTCATTAAGCTAAAGTTGTTTTAGTGACTATAGTGTCCCTTTAATCTCTTTGAATTGTTTGTTGAGAGACATGAAATTCATTTCCATCTCTTTTTATTTTGGCATTTACTTCTCTGTCGTAAATTAATCTCAGAATCGATATTGATAGAACAGACCCCAATGATACCCTCTGAACTTTATAATCATGTGTAGTCATGGTTGGGTGCTACTGCTTTATAGTAGATAAGAGATTCAGTTCCACTCACATGATAAAACCATGTAGCTGTTGATTAATCTAACACATGACTCCCACCATTTAGAGGTCCAAGATATGATGGAGGGTCTTCGGAGCATCACCATTGCCATCACTAGCAAAACCAAAACTGGTTGGTCTACCCATTGGAGGAGGCATGTCAGACAGCCTCTTGACAGGCCTCCTACTTGCAGGAACATGCAGAGAGATCTGCTGAAGCGCTTTCTGTATGGTCTAAGTACCGGCATCACAACGCGAGTGCGTCTAGTGATGCCTTCACACTGTGTGGGACACCCGGAAAGTAAATCAGGACAGCACAGCAGGACCCCGAAATCTGGACTTTTCTGCTAAAAGGACTGTTAGGAGACCTGCTAATGTAATATTAAATTCTGTAAGAATAAAATATCAAGTTTATACTATTATGTTACACTTCCTTGATACTGGTGTCACACAAGTGTAAAGTGCACTGTGCAGAAAAGTGTAGAAAAAATGTTTAAAATTTCCACAACTGATATTTTCTCAAACCACTCAAAGAGGTAACAGATATCCATACACACGCATTGAAATAATGGCATTGAAATTTAGCACAAAATAACTTAAAAAAATTAAAGGACCACTATAGTGCCATGAAAACATACTCGTTTTTCTGGCACTAAAGGATCTCTAGGTCCCCACCACCCTCAGGGCCCCCTCCCGCCGGGCTCTAGGGGGTGGAAGGGGTTAAATCTTACCTTTTTCCCCCTGCAAGGCTCCCTCGGCGGTGGGGACTCTCCGCCTCCTTTCCCCGTCATCGCCTGAATGCGCATGCGCGGCATGAGCCGCGCACGCATTCAGCCAGTCCATAGGAAAGCATTGTCAATGAGACAGTCACTAGAGGCTGGATTAACCCATTTGTAAACACAGCAGTTTCTCTGAAACTGCTGTGTTTACAGCAGAAAAAGTTAATTCTAGATGGACCTGGCTCCCAGACCACTTCATTAAGCTGAAGTGGTCTGGGTACCTATAGTGGTCCTTTAAAGACACAGTGAACCTTTTTTTTTACCCTTTTGAACTTGCAAGTGTTTGGATTCACACCCAAAAGGTGCTGCTATATATTTTTTTGTATGCATGCCCTTAAATAAAATGTTTAAAAGCGCCATTTTCGACCTGTTTTAACTTACTATTTTGTAAATGCAGAGGTATATAAATATGTAAATCCTGTATTCTGTGATGACATTCATGCCTTGTATCTGCAATTTTCTTCCAAGGCACCAGAGTGCTATTAATAAGATGTACAACTTCTGTGCAGGTCTCCAAATTTACCCCCAAATTGAACTTTTTTTAAATTATCTAATTTGCAAATCATCTTTGTGATTTCGTCACTGCCGAGAACTGGCAGATGTAAAGCAGGATTTCCATGGATGCTGTTTGCCAATTTTTATTGAGTAAACCTGCAGTCCATACAAGCACACTGGAGACTTGTGTACATCTTGGAGATAGTGGGAATATCTGTTAGAAATATTGAGACACTGACCCTTCTGCTAATATAGCAGTTACCCTGCCTGTGTATGTAGGTGTCTCTATAAAGAGAATAAGGGAGAAATACAGAAAGATTCACCCAAACACACATCCATTAAAATGGTGCTAGGGAAAGCAATTGATAAAACATACACCATACAGAAATCAATACACTAAACACTAATCCGGTTCTGAAGTATATATATAAGTATATATATATATATATATATATATAGAAAAATCATTGCACTCAGGCTATAATAGTAAATGTATACTTGCCGGGTGCTTAGCCTGGGACCTTGAATATCCACTAAATAGTAGTGATGGCAGCACTCACGGTTTTCAATTAAAAATCTTCTTTATTTAGCAAGAATTAAAACATAAGGTCTAGAATCAACGTTTCAGTCCTCTCATGGGACTTTCATCAGGATCAAATTATTGATCCTGATGAAAGTCCCATGAGAGGACTGAAACTTTTACTTTTTGTTTCATATATATAGGAAGTAATAAGTCAGAGCACTCCAAAGGACTTGGTGAAAAAATGTCTTTTATCTGTGTGCAAGGAGATCGACGTTTCGACCCGCAGGTCTTTATCAAGATAACATCAAACATAAAACCGTGTGTTTATATAACAAAAGTAATTAACAGGAAATTGCTTACCCCATCATGATCGTGCTGCCCCACCATCATGTGTAACCGCTGTGTAATAATTACGGTGTAACGTGTAGCATGCGTCGCAGAGTGATGACGTGAAAAGTGTGTATCCAATAAGAGTTGTGAACGGGCATAGTGTAGCTATGACAACCACCATTAAGTGCGCATGCGTGACAATGTAAAATACGAAAACTATATACATATGTGTGTGTGTGTGTATATGAAATTAAACATATACAGATGTGCGGGCGTGCCTTTATTGTCCTATTCATTTAATTGTATAATGGTTGTATGTTGTGAATTCTAAACATAGATTACAAATTACTATTCATTCATTGTTTCATGTGTCAAAAATGTAACAAAGCAATCATTATGGTAACTAACTAACAATGTTGCAGTTAATAATGTGATTAGCGCTGATGACATGCTCGCAATTAGCACTGATTACTGTAAGCAGGACTAGTAGAGATATAAAAAAAACACCTCAGTAACTCGTGTGCTTAGGAGATCCTCACATTCTGTATACTTGTTAAATAAAATAATCTTTTAATCTGAACAGGTTAATTTCATGGCAACCAGACAAAGCATCCTTCCCCCTTTCTCTTTGTGTGCATGATGCTAGTAGTGGGGGGAGGGAATGAGATCTGGGCTAAACTGACATAATTACTAAATTATTGTAAAATCTGAACATGGCGAAGGGGATTGGAATCTGCAATGCCTTCTCTGGCATTGAGAGTCTCTCAATGTATTTTTGTTTCATTGCAACAAGGTGTATGGTACAAAAATGGCAATAGGGTCAAATATAGCGAGCGAGTATAAACATGTAATCTGCAGTTATAACAAAAATAGAATCCAAGGTTTTAAGATATATTTAGGTTATGGAATATAGGGAGTTAAAGGGGAACTCTCTCATTGGAAATTGAAGGGGGATTGTCACTTCACAGGATTTTGAATATTATTTTACTTAATCCTTTATTTAATAAATATGTATTATGTGAAAAATAAAATAAGTGTAAAAATCCTTACATCTTTGTTCTGCAACTGGGTAGTCAGACTGGAAGCATAGCTCCAGCTTAGTTATTTTGATATTAAATCTTACCTTCCTGTCAACCATTGTTATAACCCTGGTATTTGCACCTGGCAGACGGGGTAGAGAAGGCATACAGAGAAGAGAAAAAAATTAAACAATGTTTGCCATGACTTTGCCTTGCCTTAATTAGATTATGATGTGACTTTTGCAATCTTTATTACAAATTTAAAGGAACACTATAGGGTCAGGAACACACACCTAAAAGTACCATTACAGTGGCCTCCCCCCATGCCCCTTAGAAAGGGTTACAACTTACCTTTTTCACAACTCTCCACAGGTCTGCAGGCGCTGACCCCACCCTTGATCCACCTATTTGACTGAAATTATCAAAATTCATGATATCAGCCAATCCAATGCTTTTCCACAAGGAAAGCATTGGATTGGCTGAGATAGCCAATGAGCAGGGGCAGGGGAAATTTCAATGTCTCCATGCAGAGAGTGGAGACACCAAATGTTAGTCACACTGTGCAGCACTGCCCAGGAAGCACTTCTAGTAGCCATCTGAGGAGTAGCCACTGGAGGTTTCACTAGGCTGTAACGTACACACTGCAATTTCTACAAAAATACAGTGTTTAAATTAAAAAGCCCACAGGGGCTGACTATACTCACCAGAACTACAGGCTTATAGCTGCAGCGATTTTTGCATGTACTCCCTACACTAATAGTTTTGTTATGGTGCACAATTGCTATGTTAGTTACTGAAATTATTACAACAGAGACAATTTACTTTGGGATGTGTTCTTCAAACAGTGTGTATTGCAGACAACAATTTGTCTACTGTAGCTGACTTGTTCGTTTTCAGCGCAGTTGTCAACTCAGCAAAATTGACAGTATAGTCTTCTGGGTTTTTATTTATATTTTTGTATGTTTTTTTGTTTTGTTTTTTTCTTATGGTAGTTTTCCATACAGTTATGCTAGTGTATATACCTAAACCTATGAAACAAAAGAAAAATGCGCTCATAGGGGATTAACGTCAAAATCCCCTATGAGCGCATTTTTCTTTTGTTTCATAGGTTTAGGTATATCCTATTTTTTCTAAAGTTGTATTGAGGATTGAGAGGAATCCTTTGCTATACCTTCACCTAACAAAAAGTAAGTAATTGTTTTATTTACTTTGTATACTGCACCTGGGTGGTCTAAATTTGTATTTTCGTAATGCTAGTGTATATCACTGAACATTATTTTATGTTATACATATGTTCTCATTTATAAGTTTCATTTTGGGATTTGAACATTATTGCGTACCGTTTCCTAGTGATTTCATGTTGTAATCTTTTGTATAGTTGTTGTAGAAATGTCGATACATATGAACTATTATGGAACATTCTGAAAGACTTAAAGGGTTACTCCAAGCACTATAACTACTTGGTGATATGAAGTGGTTGTGGTTTCTGGAATCTGTACACACATATGGCAATTAGACACTCTGCTGCTGGAGATGTAACTCGACCTCAAGCAGTGTCATTGGGCATCTTTAGCCAGCCCAGAACCCCAGTCAATGTCCTATAGCGTCCCCAACCCTCTGTGCCCCTCTCCTCCCCTCAATCCTTCCTTTTAGACTTACCTCCCACTCTGGTGAGAATACAATTTTATAATAATATATACTATAGCAATACTATTTTAGCCTTTATTTTATTTTTTATTTTTTTGGGGGGGGGGGGGGGGTGGGAAGGGGAAGTAACCATTTAATAACTAATCATTTATGTAATTGAATAGGTCATATAGAATAAAATCCTCTATATGTCTCACCTACACAGGGAATCTGAGAAGATTGCAGCTCTGTGTTTATAACGTCAAATAAAATGACATGCAGAAATTCTACCCACATCTTGAAATTTAGACAGACTTGGAATCTCAGTCTAGTCCCCAGCAAAGGTAGATTCAGTGCCCCATGCAGAGGATATGCCACTAATTTCTTCTCCCTTTATAAAAACAATAACTAGCAGAAAAAAATAATCTACAAAAAAAACAGTCTAAAGGAAAATAATATTTTAACCTAGACAAAATGATAGATGAGAGTGAATTAATGCAACTGTTGAAATTAGTCATCTTCATTATTATCTGTAAAGGTTCCCAGCTATTTTTTTTTTATTATTATTATTTAATCTTGTGCCAGTAAAGAACACAGTGGATTTATTTATTTTACACCATGCATTTTGTATTACTTCCGTGAAAAAGTGTTTTAGGGTCGGATCAGTGTAAATGCAGACTAGGAGAATGTCCTAGATATGCCATATATTTGAATATAATATAAAATCCAAGGAAAGCTGATTTTAGTGAGTATTAACCATCTGAGTTCCAGTCTTACATTGATTGTACTTGGAAAGCATTTATTATGTTTTATTTTTTTTGTTTTTTATGGAAAATAAACCTGTTGACTGATATTTGGAGGGTTAAATGCTATCATTCGAATAAATTTAATTTGGCAGTGAATATACCCAATACATTGTAATATACTGCAGTTATTGCAGAGTTACGCAATGTAATAGATTTAGCAAAGCAACTCCTACTGCTGCCACAGTGGATTTCACAGCCGTACGTCATATTTTCATTTGCTACCCACCCACACTGAATACTTAATAAAGCTTAGCTGTAACATACAACATTTGGTATGTGCTGTTGCAGAATAAACATACTATATATATATATATATATATATATATATATATATATATGTATATATATATATTACACTCTAGGTATAATCGTACAAGCTTATATATTGTAAGAAAATATTAGTAGTTAAAATATGACATCTCTGGCTGTATCGTCCATTGCAATCTTACCCAATGGGAAAAGGAGGAATCTTTGGGCTTGCCGCAATGTTAAATAATGTCCCTTATAAGCATGTGTGCCTGCCTTTTTTTAGAGCATCTTCCTGACTGCTGCATAGTTTAACATTTTCTGTGCTGGATCTGCAGTGAGCTATTATGTGATTGCTCTACTTTAAAACCACAATGATTGGATGCATGTGACAGTCCGTTTTCTGATGTCAGTCTATTTTGTCAGTGGGCACGTACATTGTGCTACTGCTGTAGAGCTCAGTCGTTTTGGTGCAAGATGTAAGGTGAAATAAAGGGAACATGCATGCTTAAAGCTACAGAGATAGAAGAATCAGAAATTATTCTTGTAGTGTATCTAATATGATGTGTTAAATTGTTTACGAGCCAGTTCCATCAAAAATAGCATTTAGGAACCGCAAAAGCAATGGAGGAGGAACCAGAATGTTAATTCGATTATACTGGCAGAAAATTTCTATAAATATTATAAAGGCAAGCCAAAACACCTACTACAGTAAAAGCAATGTTCTTCAAACATCCCTGATCTTTTATGGTTACGAAAATAAACATTGTTAGTGAATGTCATAATCACTGGCTTGTTTTCCATCCCTTTGAAAATAAAGTTGATGTGCCAAATGCATGCCTTCCAATCATCCCGATTTCATCAGGACAGTCACGATTTTTGGGTCCTGTACTGATGTCCTGACTTAGTTCCCTGGTGATGTGCTTTGGGGACACCAGAGAACTCTCTACAACAAGCATAGTTCTTGCACTATGTTCAGGACACTAGGACCCTGATACAGTGCCCCCTGCAGAGTCTGGCATCAGTGGGTTAGCCTTCAAACATAGACAGGCAGCATGGCATGCATTTACGCCAAGGTGAACCCTTCCAGTAAAGGGGGCAGGCTTGCCTCCTTTCCGTGGGGGTCTTGCCCTTTTGAGGCAGAGCCAGTGATGCAATAGCGTCACTGGCGAGCCTAACATTAGCAACTCTGGATGCCGGAGTTGGGATGTATGCAAATGTTTGCAATGTATGCAAAAAAAACAGCTACTACTACTATAGGAAAGCTGTTTGTGTTTCCCGTCAACCTTATGTTTCTAGCAGCCTGCTGACGAAGTGTCGGTTTTAGACGGGGTCAGGGTTTCCTATAATTCTTTTCATTTTTTCTGTTCCCTGATCCTACCTATATTTTTAGAGCACTTAGACCTTTTTCCACTGCATGTATATTGGTCGGCATTTATGTGATCTGCTTTTTTTACTGCTGTGTATGAATATGTGGAGCAGTAAACCACGATTCACATGGAACCTCCTGGTGATAGATTGTATATCATACATGGAACCTCCTGGTGATAGATTGTATATCATACATGGAACCTCCTGGTGAGAGATTGTATATCATACATGGAACCTCCTGGTGATGGATTGGATATCATACATGGAACCTCCTGGTGATAGATTGGATATCATACATGGAACCTCCTGGTGATAGATTGGATATCATACATGGAACCTCCTGGTGATAGATTGGATATCATACATGGAACCTCCTGGTGATAGATAGGATATCATACATGGAACCTCCTGGTGATAGATTGGATATCATACATGGAACCTCCTGGTGATAGATTGGATATCATAGATATGAGAGTGGTCACTCAGGTTCTCTGTTTGCTGCTTTTGGATGTAGTTTGGCATGGAACGTCTTTGGGTTCCAGTCTGCATATATCATGTACTTGAAGTTTGACCACTGGTTTACCAGACCGCTTGTACTATGTGCTCTGGCTGGCTGACATTTTCACCATTGCTTGTACACACAGGGTTGGTATATTCACTAAAGTGAGAATTCAAAGTGAATTTCAAATACAAGCCCAAAGTAGTCAGACTGGAAGCATAGCTCCAGCTTAGTTATTTTGATATTAAATATACATTAACAATTAATTCACTTTATCATGGTTATTCACTATAATTCATTGGGCTTTTACTAGCATTATCCCTTGGACTTAGGTGGTGGGTTTCCCATCTACCTCTTAGCAGAGTTAGCACTGTTGACATTATATTATGTTGGATTGTATTATTGCCTTGTGATTTTAATTGTGTATTTTACAGTTTTATCATGATGTTTTGTGCTCTTTTGATATGCTAAACATGCTAAACATTGTTTTAATTATCACTTACATATTAGTGAGCCTATTTTTAACTGTTTTGATATATAATATATTGGTTGCCGCACAAATTGTGGTTAGCTGTTTTATTTTTCCCTTTTCTTTTTTTTATTCTTTATTTACATGTACAGGCATACTGGTTTTACACTCTGGATAAAATAGGTTTAAGATAGCTTCAATAAGTAGTTAGAACATAGGGTATATGAAGGCGATAGTCACATCAAAATTTCTATTAATTTTAGTACATCTATATTTTCCCCTTTTTAAATATCAGATAACATCTACTTTTGTATGGTTTATCAGGTATGCTAGCGGTCACCTATCTGTAACTCATAGTTATTTTGTTTACAGGAATAATAATAGACTAGTACAGGTGTAGGCAAACTTTGGTACTGCAGCTGTAGTGAACTACATCTCCTCCTATAATGCTTTTGCAGTCATAATGCTGGCAAAACGTCTGGAGTGCCCAAGGTTGCTTAGCTATGGTCTAGTAGAAGAGTTCCCAAAAAGCACAGTACCCATAAACGATTAGACTCAGTTATAATGTTGTAAACTTTAAATCAGAACTGTGAGCCCAGGTGGGGGAGCCTTAGCAGCAGTCTATGCATTGTCAGCCCAGAGAGGGAGCAGCAAGCAGAACTGAAACAGCAGATCCTCTTTCAACATACCTGCCCCGTTGCCACATCACTCCCTTGAACACTTGTGTCCTGTCCTCCTTCTGTTCCTCATTTATACCTTCCGAAGTTTAGGGAAGAGTAAAAATGGGTTAAATATAAGAGTCTACCTCATAGTGTCCATATGTCATATAGTACATGTGTTATATATTAATATTAAACAATGAACATGGAAAATAATCTAGAAAAGTAAACTGGCAATGTTCCAGTATGAGCAATGGAAATAATTAAAATAAATAAAAAAAAAAATTATGAAAAAAATATATATATTTATATATTTATTTATTATTATTATTATTATTATTATTATTATTATTATTATTATTATTATTTAAATCTATCTTTAACCCCTTAAGGACCAAACTTCTGGAATAAAAGGGAATCATGACATGTCACACATGTCATGTGTCCTTAAGGGGTTAAATTACATTTTACAGTTTAACTGTCTCTGGATGTGCTATTGTTAAAACCAATCAGTGCCATTGCTAATTTACATTACCTCCTGTAGTTAAATATTCTTTGATGCATTGGTAGGGGGAATTGTAAATGTTATGTAAAACCCGCATATAATGGAGGAATCAGGTCAGCGGGAAATAAACATTCAATCCAAATGATTCTCTGTAATTCCGTAGTAATAATCCTTTATTTACATATAGTGTTATTAAGTGCATGCTCTGCTTAACATAGCAGATAATACTGATTCTCTGCTTGGGGTAGCAGAGCGAGGGAGGTTTAGCTGGAATTTTGCTGAAATTATGAAGTTTGTATTTCTAAGCAGCTTCTGAATGATTAACGCGTATGAATGGAAGATGTATTTTTTAACACGGTGGAACTGCTTTTCAAAGTAATTAAATTAAACAGATACATTTAACTTTCCACAATTTCCTCTGATTCAAATTTGTTTTCACATAAAATTGGTAGAAGTTTATTGTGTTAAAGAATCGTAACATGCACAAGGTTGACAATTGTATTTCTTTTCTGCATCATGTATTTTTCTATGTGGGTGGTGGTTTTGTGTTACGTCGAGATAATGTAACACAAATTAAAAGTGGACATGTCATCCACACAATGTAGGATGACTTCAGGCAAGTATACAATTAATCAGCTGATATAGAATTTAAAAGCTAAAGTTGGCCAAAGTTTACTTTCTGTTCTTCAAGATGGAGCTGTCACGTATCCTTCGTATCCGTGTGGCAAAAACTGACATAATTACCTTCCGAAGATCGAGGGGAGTGCCGCTCGGCGGTCTTCTGCTAGGATGCCTGGCCGCGTACCCACGCAATTATATAGCCCCACGTCCGTCCACGGTAAAGACGACATCGATGTGCGGGTCTGCAAGAGGGTTATTTAAACTCACTTATTCCTTAGCTCTTTGACGTGTCGTGGTTTCTCTTAGATGGTTATCCGAGAGTGTGTTCCTGATAGTGTTTTTCTGTTTTTTGACTTTGGCTTCGTTTTGACTTCCCTGATATCTGGTACCCTTGACTGTTGGCTTTTCCTTATCGCTGTGTCCCTGGCCTTGGCTAGTTTTCTGACTATTTTCAGGTATGTTAAGTCTGGCTATTCTAAGGCTAGGTAAGATGTTACCCTTGGTTCTAGGATGTGATACTATTCTGTGTGCTGGATCAATATAATCCTGACCGAAGCCTACGATTAGCATGGTGGCTGTGCGTACACTGACATTGCACTTTAGGAATTGCAAAATACTGTTGTGTCATTATTGAGTAGCCATGCGAGAATTCTATCATTCTTGAAACTAGATCTGCCACTTTTGTGCCATGAAGTTCTTGGGATAGACTTTATCTGCACTCTGAAATCTGGAGAGACAGTCCTGACATTTGGCCCTTGTCCTGCCACCCAATGTGATGTACCGTGCTTCTGGAGATATCACAGAAAAGTTCTCATAAAAAGTAGAGAAATAGATTTCCCACTTAATTTCCACCAATTCACAAAGACTATAAGCATGGACAGCCCTAATTGGCTGCTTTAGTGACCTGCCTGGCATGCATGCACCCCACAATGACATGGATGTCATGGATGTCATGCTGTGGGCATGACCAGTGATGCAAGCCCACCCATCTTTGTCCAATCCAGTCTTACTTCTGGGATATAAGCGCAGCCACATATATTAATCTGATTAAAAGCAAGAAACTCAACATACTTCCCAGATAAGACCCATAGTGATATGGATGGTCCTATAATTGGCAGTCCTATGTAAAAGCAATTTACACAAACCTGCCAGAAGTACGTGCTGGAGAGAAGACCCCTCTGCATTAAGGGATACATTTACTAAATATTGATTTTTGGGGGAGCTCCTATACATACTCTGGAAAGAATATCACAGGATTTACCTTTCATAATAACATATATTGAAATATAAAAAGTAATTTTCATCTTTAATTAAGCTAAGCTAAATTGCCTGTTGTGCTGCGTTGCCGAAAATATTGGCACTTAGTAAATAGACTAATAACAGAGACATTGATATATTACTTTTAAATAATATTAAGGTGGTTTTTTTTTTTTTAAATTTTTATCTCAAATCTGAGGCCCAAGGCAGAGGATACAGATATTTGGCTTGTGTTGCTAAAGGTCACAGATGCACAGCCTTGGGTGTTCTTCCAGTCTACAACCCCATCATCATCATGTGGTGGTGACACTTGGGGAGAAATAGACCTTGAGTAAGCATAAAAGTTTTGTCGTTGTCACAGGCAGACTAATAAATGTTAGACAGAAGAGTGAAGACATCGGCACATAGTTGTATACACCCTTAACTGAATGCTTTGAGTCCTGCCTCAAAGGAAGCAATTGTCAGGGTCTTACCTGAGTTGGGAGTCTGTAGCGCAGATATGTCGCTCACCCTTGCAGATAGCCACAGGCCGAGGTGGTCAGGTAAGAATTCACCTGGCCTGTGGGTCTGTGCACGGGGGCTGTGCAGGATGCAGTACCAAATTCGCAGGACAGGCAAGGGCAGAACCAGCAGGATAGTCGAGGGATAGCCGAGGTCAAAGGATGCCAGAGGTTAGAATAAACGTAGTCACAAGCCGAGGTCAAATATACGAAGCAGAATAAACAGGAACACTGGTACGACACAGGAACACAGATCAAAGACTTGACAATGAGTGCAGGGCGAGGCTGGGTTTAAATACCCTGCTAATGAAGATCAGAGTCAGGTGAGAAGCAGACAAGTCAAGGTGCAGCCCCCGGTGTAGTAGCCAAGCCAGGATGAACAAGACCGGAATCAGAAGTCTCTGGTAAAGCTGCTGTGGCTCAGAGGCAGAGAGCAGGACTGGGATAGATAAGTACCCCGGTTCAAGTCCCCTGTTGGGAATTCCAGGAGCGACCACGTCTGGCCGTCTGTCTCACAGGTGAGTACCCTGACAGCAATGAACTCAGAAAAAGAGTGGCAAATTAGTTTTTTCACGATTTATGTTTCAAACAAACTAAAACCACAAAATAAATAGGTTGGGTGAATAATTGATAAGTATTTAATTTAATTTAATATTTATGACCTTAGAGCTGATCTCAATTAGCTGAGCTAATGGGTCCATCTTGTATTAGCTGTGACCAGCATAACATCTGATGGACCATCACTACCACTCTCCTCCTCACTTTCAATTTCTACCAATATTATAATACAACTTTATAGACAATGGAACTGGGTAGACTTCTATGAATGTAATTCGCTCATTCCACTTCCAATCGGAGCCCTCTGTATGCAGCCACTCACCGGGCCTGCTAACGTACAGTCACGGTTGGCACAAAGTAGAATTTGCAGATGTTTCAATGACAAACCGATATCAAAAAGAAAGAACCAGCGTTTACCAATGTCAGGGACTGAAATGTCGTATTACAAAAAAATAAACTAACTAGTCCAAGAAATTATGTCTGCAGGTCCCAAGCCTGGAGATAGATGTGCAAGGTCAACCGAGCAGGTAAAGCAGTGGGAACATAAAGACACATATAAACATGAAGGATACATGATCTAACATGAAAATAAACCATGTCAGCATTATTTGTATAGTGTTGCGGCATAGTACAGTGCGCTCAGGGGTATGCTGCGGTGGGAGGGATTTTGCTATTTAATAAGAAGAACCTCAAGGTAGTATAAAACAAAATGCAGAGTAGGCAGAGCAATGCACTCATTCTGTATTTTGGTGCTACAGTATTAGAGAATCACTCCCATATATGAGATTCCTTAAAAATAATCACAATTGCATGTATAAATATGGATGCCATTCAGTCACTATCAACAGCAACAATAAATCAGAGAAAGAGGGAGGGGGGGGTCAGAACAATAAAAGGATATAATTTAAATTGGCTAAATATAATTCACGGAGAATAACTCAGTCTAAGAAATAACCAAAAATATGCAAATATACACATCTGTGGTGGTTTCTCATTCACAAAACAAGAAAAAACAAACAACAAAAAAATCCCTAGAAATTAACTGGGGATGCTAGATACATTGTCTAAAAATCCAATTTTCTTTTGGAATGGGAATTGGGTTTCCTGTGATCCACAGTTCTATAAAACCATCCAATCACATTTATAAAATCTGGCATTAAAGTAGAAAATACAGTCTGTTTGCCTTTAATTTAATTTAATTGTTTCTAAATATATAAATTCATGAGAAAAAAATCTAGGAACATGTGTAACCTCACATTGCAGGGGGGTTGGGGAACATTCTAAATTTGCGCATTGTGATTTTTTGGATTTTATTCATTCTTTCACAGTTCAGTGATTCTGGTGATACAATCACAGCTAATACTCTCATAAAACATTGATTCACATGATGAACTAAATTAAAGGGGATCCAGAAAAACAACTACAGCAGCAAATCGCAAGCCAAGAAACAAAAAAATACATGCACGCATAAAATGAAAAAGCTTGTTTTCTTTGGATACAGAACTATATATAGTGATTCACTGCAAAAAAAACCAAAAAAAAAACATTTAAAAGCAATCTATATAAGCATCGTACATTTTAAATGTTTAGGTAGAGGGACATTTAACTGAAAATACAGGCCAGAAAGGTCTTCTATTTCACCATAGATTACTGTATTTTCACAGCAAAAACAAAATTGAACTGTAGGTGGCATTCTAAATAATGGAGAATAGTTATAAAATATACTGAATATAAAATCTAAATAATAAATAACATGCCAGACAAATTTCACATTTAATCCGCAGTGAACAAAAAAATTACATTTTTTGAGTGGTTAAAATAGCCAAATCTCTATTTATTTTTTTTACATTCTCTTTCTTATTGAGGCACGAGATAATGACAGCACAGAAATAAATTATTTAAAACATATATGTGTATATTGAACATAATATACGTAAAAACAAACAAGCAAACAAAAAAACATGCATATTGTAGCGTAGGCAAGTACAATTGGATTAACTCCTAGTGGTGTCTGCCTCATTTTAAAGTATTATCACAAGTAGAAACATGCTAAATAGGTATGTCTAGATAAGGAGTGGAATACATGCTTGTTAGACATTTATGTTGTAAGAGCATAAGTAGGAGTGAACGAAAAGCTAAGTATAAAATTAAGCAAAACTAAATAAGAAAACATGCTGTGTTGAACAGACGCGTTGTGATTCCACACCAAATCGTCCAGCACCACACCTGGTATGATGTTGTCGCTTGTCCCCATGCTGTATTGGGAAAGGAGCCATGCGTGCGAGCCGAGGTGAGTCCAGTGTGCCAGGGTTGTTCACCCCCCCAAAACCTCAGGTCTGTAAGGCAGCCATCGCTGCTTTTTCGGTGGACTTTCATCCTTTTCTCAGTAGGTATCCTTGCCAGAGGGGTCAGTTGAGGTTGAGCAACTGGTTGGGTGTGTGGGTGGTTGGATGGCTTTTCCTCCATGTGGTCCCTAAGCTCACTGAGGGGTTGGTATTGCAATAAAGTAGCTCAAGTTGTAGGCTTTTCAGGCTGAGCAATAATGTTTGCTACAGATTTTTTTCCACAATTCTTGACAGATCGAATTGGGCTTCAAAACACTCCCTCCAAGTCAGGAAAGTGGAGCTAAGCCTGCCGTGGCCATCTTGGGTGTGCCATGTGGTCGACTACCCATCAGGGGATCTCTCTGTTGTGGATTGGTAAGCTTTCCCAGCGGAGTCCAGAGGGGGGAAGGGGTGAGGGGCTCCAAGGTGGACTTCATTAAGAGATGGTCCCGTGTCAGGGTAGCGGCCGCCTCCCCCAGGCGCCAGGCAGCGAGAGTTGCTAGTACTCATAACCGGATAGCTCGATATCATGTTAATGCAGATCAACTCGGTTATCGTCGCGTTCACACTCGGTGCTAGTCGGCACCCAGATTGTGTGAAGCTGCTTGTTAAGTAGTTTCAGGCTGAAAAATACTATTTTAAGTCTGAGTGTGCGGAAGCTAGCATAGAACCTTACCAGCCATCTTAGCTGTCAGGCCCCGCCCTCCAAATATATATTTTTTAAAATACATGAACATTTGCACACTGCCATTTTGTTCCATTGATATTTCCTTTAGGATAATATATATATGCAAAATTTTTAGCACTCACCTCTTCGAAGTAATCATGTAGCTTGTTACCTTGGTGCCAACATTATATATAAATTCCAAAATAATGGGGTGCACTCAAATGATTTCCCCCCCAAAAAATTCAAATATATTTTACTCCATGCAACAATAAAATGTCCCAATTGACGTTTCAACCCCTCGATCTTGAGAAAGACCCACAGGGGTCGAAACATCGATCGGGACATTTTTGGGGAAAATCATTTTAGTGCATCCCATTATTTTGGAATATATATATATATATATATATATATATATATATATATATATAGGACGCCAAAATACCAGAGTATTGCAGTATGGAATGATACCTTTTTTATTGGACTAACATAATATTTCAAAGACAAGCTTTCGAGCGTTTCCTCTCTTCCTCAGGTCTGAAGCAATATTAGAAGCAAAATTAGAGACGATAAAGGATCACAGTAATAGTTATATACCAACAAATACATGCTGCCTCTTGTTTATTGAAGCAGAGTTTAATGATTAGACATCATTGTTAGAGTAAAAGTAACCATTTTCACTTATGCAGAGTGAATGTTTCCCCAAACCTGGTCTGCTTGGATAAATGTCAAAAGGGAAGCTGATGCTATAGGATCCTCCCTAACTCTTCCTCCAAGATGTGCATTGCAGAAACACAAATCTATTGTGTGCAAGTAGGTGATGCTGAGATCTAGCTTATGATGTCATAGGCACCATTATTCATTTATCTGTAATATTCCAGAGGAATAAAAGAAGGTTGAGTATTTCTGAAACGTGTGTGGGGAAAAAACGGCAAAAATGTAATGCTTGAAAAATAAAATACTGGAAATTATAGAAAAGGAAAATAAGGGATTTTGGGTGGATAAAAACAGATGACATCAACCTGACAAATCCTATAGATGATAGATTAATGTTTGGGTAAACGTAATCCGTATAGAGTAAGAGATGTACTTCACTCAAATTCTTGAAGACTTTCTCTACAGAGCCTTAAACTGTCTGGGTGTCGTGATGACAATATGTTTCAATCTATTGTTAATGATATTATAATCACACATGGTAAATAAAATCTCAAACAAATTGTCACTCCAAGTTATAAGATTGGCACCCCATAATTACTAGCATGTAATCGCACATTAGATGTTGTGGGATTTGACCGCGTCCTTCAGTTGCAGAGTGTACAGGAGCTTTTCCTGGGGTGAGGGACAGAGACACTGCCACTTATCAGCCAGGGCAAATGACTATATAAGGCCCTTTCTAGTATGAGCTCTGTAGGTTCTGATGATCAGGTTTGGTAGTAGAAGTCAGTGATGAAAACTATTTGGTCTTTTAACCTTTTAATAGCATTCTTTGTTTATAAAGAACAAGTAAAGCAATTATTCCTATAAGTTGGCTATCTCTCTATGATGTATCCCTGCACGGATCGTTATTAGAACCCTCAATATGGGAATAGTTAATCACTTTGGGTTGGTGTAGATGTAAATACATTGTTGCATTGCTCATTGTTTTTTATTATATTTTTACACTAGGCTCTGTGCTTTGCTCGACCATTGTAAAACTTAACTTATAAGTCTTATACTCTAGGCTAGGGTTATGCCCTCAGCCAGTCCTAGTGCTAGCATAGACTGAACTGAGCTAACCAATTGGTTATACTCATTGTTTTACTCTTTAACCCCTTAAGGACCAAACTTCTGGAATAAAAGGGAATCATGACATGTCACACATGTCATGTGTCCTTAAGGGGTTAAAAGAAAATGTGAGTTTGAATCCAAAATCTGTGATCGGGGGAAATAAATAATCATGGAGTTGAAAAATTGCTTAAACACTCAATTTCCCATTTTCCCAACTTAAAATTGCAGATCTATTTTATTAATAATAATAGTATTAATTTGTATAATCTTTATGCTTCTTAGCAGAACATTTCTCTGTGTTGGGATCTCATGATGTTCTGATAAATGAGCTACTCTGAGTTTTGTTCTTGCTTTGAGTGAAATGAGCATTTAATTTCTGATGAAGGAGGGGAAAACATTGGCTCTCATTTACCTTTAGGGTTCTGGCATTGTTTATTGCTTGTGTGAAATGGAGTTGATGCCTCTTTGTGTTGCATTAGTGGAGCTCTGTCAAGCCAGATTGATCACCCAGACATTATACTTATGATAATGATTGAGGTCATATTATCAGGATAATGGAGCAGGAGGATAGAAAACCAGCTAACTGATCTGCTTCTGCTAACTGCTCAGCGTACGTACAGTGGAAGCGTTATACCTCATACTGTCAGCGTTTAAGGTCTTAAGGTCGTGGGTTGTGCAGAAAGGTAGAATAGGCGACCGTCTCGTGGTGGCTAAATAAGTTGCGAATTACAAAGTTGTTGTATTTACAAGGTTCCGCTATCTATCTGCAGTTCAACGGTTTTACTAATACAGCATTTGACATTAGCATTGGTTGCTATGGCAATCCTGAATTGAGTGGTAGAGCCTGATTTGAAAGCCGTGCATTTGTCTGAAAGAAACCACAACAAGAGCAAACCTTTATGTATTAAACATAAATAAAGCACTCAACATATCTCGTAAATTCTTTTTTTTTTCTTTTTGCACTACATTGAATATTACTATCTTTCAAGTACATAATCTAGATCTCAATGAAGATGGAGGCTTTTTAAGAGCACCATGGGAAATGTAGTGCAAGAGTTAGCTACCAGGTATGTTGAAAGTCTCAATCAATAGTACAGTAAAGTCAAATGAATGGTGCCATTATTCACGTACATGGCTTGGACATACAAGGGCACTGGATCTACTCTATAATGCGTTTTGTATCTTTCTTTGATGAAGTGCCGTCAAGGTGAAAAATGCGTTACAGGGTAAATTCATTGATCCCCTTGTGTGTACAAACTATATCATGCACAAAAATAATGGTACAATTAAGTTGCTCTTACGGTTCAAATGGATTGAGGCTTTCTTCATCATTTGAAGTCGGGTTTTTGTTTCGTTATATAATTTTGCTCAATTCATATCGAATAATTCATATCAAATCTTAGTCTGGTTTCCATAGTTTTTTCGATTAGTAAATATTATAGAATCTGAAACTCCAAATTGCCTTAAAAGGAACCTATAGTTCTGAAAATAACAATCGCTATTTGTGGAATATAGTTTTCCTTATATTGATGAGATCACTGTTCCACCCCCTTTTGCTGTGTAAAATTGAAGTTTGATATGTTTAACTTACCTGGTTTCCAACGCTGAGAATCCACCACTCAGCCTCCAGCTCCGCCTCCATTGATGTCAGCATTCAAGCTGACATCACCAGCAATCTTATCCAATCCAATGCTTCTCATACCATGGGACCATGTGTGGCAAAATTCCATGCACCTCCAACTAAATGCTTCTCATAGCATTCGATTAATGATCCAAGTTTTATTTGCTTATGGATGTGGATGTGCCTCTAGTTGCGGTCAGGAAGACAGCCACTAGAGTCTACTTTAATGTAGATATGGGCAATTTTACAAAACATCAGTGTTTTACATTAAAGGGTGACATCTACAGGACCGCTGCACCCAGACCAATTCATTGAGATAAAGTGGTCTAGGTGACATTAGTGGTTGTTTAAATTGCTCCAAATATTTCTGACTTAATTTTTCATTTTCACGTAAGCCAACTATACTGGATCCAACAGGATAGGTCAAATGCAGGACCACTCTCTCACCCTTGTCTTTTTTATACTTTGGTGTTTCTTCTAGTGGTCATCAAATGCTCTTGTTGTGTGCAAAGCCAGTGTAAGGCATTGCCACCCATGGGATACAGGAAGAGCAATAACAGAGCCCTCTATATCTGGACAGACCTGAAAGCTGGCTGGACGGACGTTCTGTCATTCTGGTGTTGGTTGAGGAACCACTTTTTAGGTGGCGCTCATTAACCAGTGAAGTGCACTTTGTTACAAGTACAACCACACTACAGCACAGTTCCCCACTTATTCCAGATATAAATGATACATACACATCTTTAAGGGCGTGTGCTGTGACAGGTTTGACGACAAGACACGAAAACAAGGTTAATTCTGGAGACATAGCACTTTAAAACTGTGTCTCCTGCTCTTTTATTTTATATTTATTAAATCAATTGCTATGAACCTTGTGGTGCCGTTTATGCTGCTGGGAGGTTATGGGTGTGTTTGCTGCAGTTCTGCAGTGCCTGTACGTCACACCACACAGATTATCTTATGGTCTTAGAGTTAGCAATGCACTGTAACACAACTAGCTCTCTAAATGGCATTCTGCATTAGCACATCTGCTTTTAGAGGTAAAGGAATTTATAAATATCCGTAATTTTTTTTTTCTTCTATAGTGCTAAAATGTCCATCAGACCTTAAAAGTTTGGATCATTATTCTATGAAAAGCAGTCTAAATTTGGGGCTTGGGCAAAGGTCGCTGAAAAATACTGTGAATTAAACATTGTTCCATTTCTTTAAAGACTTTAAAGATGGATATAACTGACTCTTTCACCTTGAGACATATGCTCTGCAATGCAGGAATTAACCTCTTTGCTGTCAGACAAGACTGCACAATCCTGAGTATAGTGTTGTGTGTGTGTGTGTGTGTGTGTGTGTATGTGTATGCAATGTTATTGCTCACAATTATGTGATTTTCTGACTACATATAACACAATAATAGTGATTTGAAATATTTAGTTACCTACACATTCCTCCAGGTATTTTAAATGTATAAAGAGGGATGTGCTTCACTTGTTTTAAGGATGTGGCGGGAGTTGTGGTCGGGGAATTGTCTGTTTAAAACATTTTATGTGACTTTCTAACCCATTGTGAGATGTTACAGTAAATAAAAATGTGTTCTTTGCCAACACCAACTAATTCCTACACTCGTGTACACCAGCTTAAAGGCACATTAGTATGAGATTTATCTTTTGTCCACACAGATCTTATATACTCGTATACACCACCAATTCTTATTTCTTAAAAAATGAGAGAGAGTTGGGAGGTATCTGCAAATATTTACCCATTTACATCTGCTTGCTATCATGGAAAATATTTAAACAGGAAAGAATGTATAATAATTGCACATTTTATCATACTTTAGGGACTTCTAAATAACAGAAGGAAATTACTTTTTTTCATTTTTATATGAACACTTGCAACTGTTTACTTGTGAAAAAGCAACTGTTTGATCGTGATCAGGTTTAAATGAATTTAAAAATTTAATGTTTTTTTTTCTCTGATGCAATCATAGAGTATCATAAAAAGTATTTCTTGGCAACAGAGAGAGCATTATGGATCAGCATTATAAATAGCACGCTCCGCATTATAAATAGCAGTGGCGAGCCTCAGAGTAATGCAGTTCTGACATCACCTACAAGAACCAAAGCTGATATCTGCATGCAACTCGTATACCTTTCAACACCGTGTGACGCACACTGTAGTCTGTTTTCCAAGGACTCATATAGGCAGCTCAAACACATTCCTTATCTCCTTCTACGGAACATCGCTAGGGTCGTGAAGATGAAGCCGTAGAACAACATCGCCGCATTTAATGTCAGTTAATCCGACAATATTATCAACAGGATATATATTTTTACCTCTTTTAAGTTTCCCTTTATTTTTACACTCCTTTCCCACTAATTCGTTTTCCTACCAGAACTTAATTTTGCCAGTGGAACATAGAAAAATTTTATATTCTGTGAATCTGAGAAGTAACGTTAGATTAAAATAGTATCTGGCCCCACCCTTTTCTATTATCGGTAGACCTTAATCTGGTCTAACATGCTTTTATTCTGAGCTACCTCAATGGTTACATGGTGAACCCAGTGGTCGTAAAAATTGAGTTTTCGCCCTGACAAGCTGGTTTATTCACTATTCCGGCGACTTCACAGGAATCTGTGCAAGGAATACACTACGCAAGTATCGTTTCTGTATCTAAAACCAAGCACGGAATTCATGAGCAGTGAAGCAAATCATGATTTTAAATGACATGATGGCACTCTAGACAAGAACAGTTTATCTATATATTAGCCTAGCAAATGTTGTTTATAATATTATGGTTTATGCCAACTATATAGTGCAGGAATTAGAGAATGGTGGGTCTGTGAGGTATGCATTCACTCATACAAATAGCAAAGCATTCTGGGATTTAGGAGCTAGATTTGTAGGGCATGCATATGGTACAGCATCACAATGAACAGACTCAGGAGCAGCAATAAAAATGTATAATCTACTCGTTTCTTGTCATTTTCCATTAGGACAATATGTAATTTTATACATATATTTTAATACTTACTTCGAGTGGACCTTGGAAAGATTTTTGGATCCAGTGCTCATAGCCTCTTGGGCCTTCCCAAAACCCATGTTGGCTGGCTATCAGTGTGCATTAAATTCAGCAGTATTTTGGTTCCAGTATCATGAGGATGCAGCATTACAGTCAATCACTGTTCCTTTATTGTGGTGTGTGTGTGTGAGAGGAGGCTTGAAGTGAACTAGTGAGTGGGGATATGATGTCATAACTATGCTTTATTGCTCTCTGGCTGCAGCTCCACACAGCATAGAATGATCTAAGCAGCATTAGAACACCAGGTATAATGGAAAGTGGAGATTAACACTATGGACCTGGATTGTGATACAGGTATTATGCCCTACCTGTGATAAATGTGAAAGGGTATGATGAGGGGACGTGTGTAAAGAGACTAAGGTGATGGAATTATGGGATGGAGTAATGTGATTGGTGATGGGGTTTATTTTATTGTATTATGGGGATTGGGCATTCTGATTGTCAATTGGGATGAAGAGACGTATATGAAGATGGTGTAAGGTGGTTATGGGGATTTGGTTTTCTGATGGGGGTGTGAGGGCCAGGATTAATCTGATTGGGGCTGTGGGATGAGAGAGTTATGAGGGTATTAATAAAATGATGCCACTGGAGGTGAGGGAATTATGGAGATGGAATAATTTGACCAGAGATGATGGGACTTGGACAAGAGGGTTATGCAGAATGGGTGAAGAGATTAAGGGGATGGGATGAGGTGGTTTTTGGGTTGGATTAGTGAAGGCTGGGGTTCATGTGGCTATGGGGCCAGGGTGTATTGGCATTTTAGCAAGGGGATTATGATGATGGAGTGAAAGGGATTGTTGGGATGTGGTGAGGAGAATAAAGAACCACTCCAAACACCTAAAGTACTTTAGCTACTGAAGTGCTGTTTGTATGAAGAGGGGGTCGTATTTTTTTTTCTTCATTTTACAAACAGATTTCAAAAGAAATTGCCACTTTTATAATTTAATATTGTTACACCCTCCTGGCTGTCAATCAAACAACAGGTTCTGTTACTTCCTGGTGTGGTTAGCTCAGTGGAGCTAACCGCAAGAGGCAGGCAATAGCTCAGAGCACTTGCCTTACAAAGACTTCTTATTGAGCTGCATTGGAAAGTTTGTGATTGGAAAGCTACAGAAAGTCTGAGCTCGGTTAAAAGGGGGGAGTGCAAAGGCTACAGAAAATAGATCTACAGCTTTTGCAAGCAGTTTTTTTTATATATATTTCTAATGACAAAATGCATAATTAAATACATGCATGTCTAGATATGAATATCTATTAAACAGTGATTTTTGTATTATTATTTTATTTTGTATTTCTTATGTATTTGGGCATTGGAGTGTCCATTTAAGGAGCTGGAGTAAAATTGAATTATGGGGATGGATGGAATGAATTGAATTATGGGATATGGCGAAGTGATTAAGGGTATGGTGTGAGGGGATTATAGTGATGCTTGAATGCAATGGGGCTTAAGAGAATGGGTTCATATGCTGGTTGAGTGGTCTGCAAGGTAAGAGGTTATGAGGGAGATTAGGGAAGGTGATGATGTAATGATTGGTTGAGGGATATTAGGGGGAGGGTATGTGAGGACAGTTTTGAGGACTGTGTATTGATTACTAATTGTAATTTATTTTTTTGGTGACCTGACCAAATGTTAGTATTTGCCAAGCTTGTAAGCGAGAGTTATTTTTAGCTCCATACACTGGTGTACTTTTAATTAATTAAATGAGTTTTGGTTAGGGCATAACATGTGCAGTAAATTGGCTTTTGTCTTTTTAGTTGTAAATCGCGTTTCCTAAACATTTGCTTCGATACAAAATAAAATCAAAACTCATTGAACATAAATGAAAAAAGGAAAATCACTACAGAATATACAGTAGTATGAATGGTGTATCAAGAAACAGAAGCTAAAGAGTAGGAAAAATAATCCTACATAATTGAAGTACATGCACTGCACCACTCCCATGGGTAGTGAATTGAAATACCGTTAACAAAATAATTGGCTATATTTCAGTCTGGTTTCTTTTGCCACTCAGATTTAATTTCCCAACAGTTAAGAGTATTTTTCTTTATTCAGGAGAAAGAGGAAGAGTAGAACCATCCAGCCCCTAGACAATTGCTAGAATTATACTTATAAAGTGGGCAAAAAATATTTGGGGGGATCGAAGTTGGGATTTTTATAACTCACAATAATATCGACAGAATGTTGAATTTCAGGGCATTTATACATTCCATCTAGGTGATACGACCAAGGTCAGTTAATAATTTTAGGAATAAAGAAAAATGTGTTCACAAGAGAGAAGGGACAGAAGTGACATTTAGGTATTGCAGGTATGTGTCACACTAATGTGAATCTTGTAATTTATATGCCAATTGGCAGGATGACAGGATATCATATACCATAAGATTTATCTTAAAGGAACACTTTAGTACAACTATAGGGCACTATTTAGGTACCTGCCCTCCCCCAACCCCAAGAGAGCTTAAAATGCAAGTTCTACTTACCTTGTATCCTGTGGACTGCTGGTCTTGCAGAAGGCCTCCAATCTCCTCAGCTGAGATCATCAAACTTGATGATCTCAGCCAATCCAATTAAGAGGCTTTTGCGCAAAACATCACTGCAACAATCAAATGCTCTCTATGAGCAGCATTTGATTGAATAACCCAATCAGCCTTGGAAGACAGATATTATAGGTGGGTTAACCCTGCAATGAAAACATTGCTGTTTGTACAAAACGGCAATGTTTCCCTTTGTATGGCTAAAACAACAGGGACCCTACAACCAGACCACTTCCTTGAGATTACGTAGTATGAGTGCCTTTAGAGTGCTTAGTTTTCCATATCAAACTCTTTCCTCGTGTTAAGGAAGGATTAAAGTGTATTGTTCACATAAGCAGTACATTTATGAGGATGGGATGGAGTCTCTGTTCTGTGTGCATTTTCCAATTATCTCATATCACCGAGAGTAATGATTCAAGAGCGAGAATACCTAGACTGCAAAGTAACGATGCTGAGCACTATAGCCTTGGCATCTGGGAAGGAGTATAGGGCCTTAACTTGCTGAAACATTGTGATCATTTGGTAAATTATTTAGTATGGATGTTTAGCAGAGAGCCGAGTTGATAACGGACAAGAAGCTCAAGGTCTTTTTGCTGCGTTTTTGCTCCTTTCCTCTTTTACTTCTATAAAAGAATAAACATTTTTTTATATTTTTGAAGTAGAAATTTCATTACTCAACAATTTACAGTGTGATAATAATAAAATACAAAGTTTGAGAAATGTAAGCCATTCCAGCTCCTAAATATGTGTTCTCATTCAGAAACTCTCTACTAACCTTGTTTCAGCCATAGGATATGTAGCGTAAATAGCTGTTAATGACTGTTAGTTGCTTAGTAGACAAGTTTCTTCGTCTTGACAAACAATTAATATATATATTCCCCCCCCCCCCCACACACACACACACGCCTCTTATTATTTAAAAAATAGCAAAAAACTTACCTGGAATCAATGCCTCGTCCTGATGTCATGCCATGTCACTTCCGCTCTGTGGTCCAACGAAATGCATAGCATTGGGACATTTCGCTGGCTCAGTGAAATGTCCGTGCTGTGATCCAGTAAGGGGAAGAAGTAAGTGGGGTGGACTTTTGATAAAAAAAAAAACCTGAATGTATAGAGAGTGGGGACGGCGGGGGACTTATATGAGAGAAGGGATGGAGATATATACAAGAGAGACATTATGTCTGTTGCCAGCACGCTGTGTCATGTGTGATGTGGGTGCAATTAGCTTCAGGCCCCAAACTGAAAACATCTCTGGATGTGCAGTGTGTCAAGCAGAAACACCCCACACACAGACTCCTACCACCATGAACACTTCTAAAAGCTTAAATAGTCATACTGGTCATGGTGGTTGGAGTAACCCTTTAAGGATCAACAAGCGAAAGACATCAGAGCTACTCCTCTTCACTAGAACATGCCAATACTCTCCTGGCTGGGCGGTGGATGGTCGTCCATCCATTTCTGCATGTTTTATTACCCCCAGGAAATGCTAAATCACCCGTGATTCAGTAGTGGAAAACAGTGGTTCAATAGTCCATTAGACTTATGTGGTTTCATAAATGGAACCTTCATCAAAGTTTATATATATTCACTTTGAAAGTTAATTACAATGTTTTCATTTGGCTAATATTAAAGTTTAAAGTTGTTTTTTTTTCACATATAGGATTTACGTATTCAGTCAGTGCCAACTCTGGAAATCTTTGGACCCCTTGCAAGATAGTCCTAAACATGAAATTACATTTATAATGAGGCACATTTTAATAAACGTAACATTGACGACATCAATGAGCTTCTTAACTGGCAGATTTACCCACATTGAAGGCATGGGACATTCAACACCGTACCTGTAGGATAGAGTAGTGGATTTGCTGTACATTCCTTCTCTAGATTTAACTCATCAGCCAGATTCTAGGTAAATGAAAACTTACCAAATCAATTAAATAACACTCATGCCACTTTATATGTAAATGCATTATTTAACATGGATTTAGAATTCAGGAGTAGGCGACCTTTGGCACTACAGATGTTGTGGACTACACCTCACCTGATGCTTTTGCCAGCATTATGGCTGGAACAGATGTAGTCCAAAACATCTGGAGTGTGGAAGATTGCCTAATCTTGATTTAGATGGAAGATAAAGTTATAGTGACATTTAAATATCTGTATAAAAGTACAAATTGTGTCCTTGCTTTAAAATAGTGTGTCAGTCTAAATGACCATTTCCATTGGAAAGTCATGTCATGTGTTTAGAATTTTTAAAGAATGACAAATTAGTTTCCTAGTTTCAGCTGAATTCTACCCCCTCCAATTTTAGACATTGCTCCTCTTTTTGTGCAGATAATGTCCACTTGTTGGCATTTCATAAAGAGAAATAAGCACAAATAAACCAAATACAGGAAATTGTAGAACAGTGTTCTACAATTACATAAAACATATAAATGGCAAACATGTCAAGGTGAATGAATTACTCAAAGGAGTTTTGTTATATTTCGATGTACACAACCAATTTGGATGAGGGGCGTGATCGGGGGTTCCTTTTTAGCAGAGAGTCTCTGCACTGGCAGAGAGAGCTGAACGCAGAAGAATCTTCTTTCTAAAATTAGCCAGATGGAGGTATGTCTTTGAGTGTTCTTCGTTACAAGTACGTTTGTGGAATTCCACTGTCTGTGAAAAGCAAACCCACATGATTCACTGCATGATCTTTCCACTGTCTGAGGATATGTTGAATGGTTCAGTAATAAAATCAGTAATGCTGCATAATCTGGGCTCAGTTTGTCATTCACCCCACAAAGACATTATACGGTTTCATTAATCTTAGTAGCCAGATCCAGATTAACACTTCAGAAGATTATTTTTTTTACATGTTAATGGTATCAATGGCTAATCCAATAAAGCTATTAGGAGGACACCCAGTTTTATACATTATGAGGATATAGAGAGAATGTAAAGAATTGTATCCCACAATGTAATACATGCCATGATCTTTATTAATTGGGTCGATGAGAGTACATTCGACATTTTAGGTGTGAAAAGCCCATTTCTATTTATGGGATACACACCTAGATTATGTATGGAATGGGCAGCATTCTTTAAATCAGGGGTGCTCAAATGTAAATCCCCAGATATTGTAGAACTACAGCTTCCAATATGCTTTGTTGTTCTAAAGCATCTAAAGGCACACAACGCACCATGGGAGTTGCAGTTTTACAACATCTGGAGACCCCTGCTTTAACTCTATTAGAGGGTTATGTCTACTCACAATAACCCACTTAGTCCATTGTAGTGGTTATGGTGCCAGACGTGCCCTGCTACCCTCCCAGTGTAAGGTAGTCAAAGTCCATATTTTATATTAGTTGAAACAATAATAGGAACATCGCACTTTCTTTCTTACTCAGGTACTTAACTGGACCCGGGGTGGGCAAATCCTCAGTCAAGTAATAAGCAAAAGTAAAGAATGGTCCAGCAACTCAAGGTTAAATAGCAAGCAGATTTAATGGTAAAGCACAGCAAAGTTTCAACCTCAACAGAGATCTTTGTCAAGCGCATATGTTGGCAGAGCAACAGCTACATGGACTGTGAAATGCATGTTCCAATACACATTCAACCTTTCACATCTGAATCACATGATGTAAAAAGTAGAGATTGTTACGATTTTGTTGGATTTTTAGATTCCAATATCTACAGATATTGAAAGGCAGGGGAGGGAAAGATATAGCCTGGAATGCTACGGTTTGATGGAAATAAAGGCCTGGAAACGTAGCACTAATAAAAAAAAAATATATAATAATAATTGACCCTTATATGCAATGTTCCAACACTCGGAGCAGCTCAATAAATAATTACCTCTAGAGCTTAATAAAAGTTGCTGCATAGAAAGCACAGAGGAGAAGCTAAGAGAGCCTCTAGCATTTGCAATAAGTGAATTAAATCTCTCACACCCACGCCTGCCATATATGGTACTGCAGAAAATAAAACGTCTTCAGACTACAGTTACTGTAAATTCAGAGATTTTTGTGCTTGTTTGCATCCCTCTATTAACGTTAACATTATGTGACTGATCTTATAAAATGAAGTGCATGTCGGGCAAAATTACAATTTCAATACCAGTGCACATTCGGTGTTGTCTTCGGCAGGTTATTTAGGTAAAGGTACATTTATTTAACGGACTTACATTATATGGAGCAAAGATTAAGCTCTTAAATATATTTGATTCTAGTCCCCCGTATGAATTCAAGGTATTCCATAAAGGTATTCAGAACACACAATTATGTAAAAATGGATATTATTGATTACATTTAAATACATTAAAAAACAGAAGTGATGTCCATTATTGCAATAATAAGTGATATTTCAGTTACTTCCTTCCACTTAGCAGGTGATTTTGCTCTGGTGGTTTACTAATTGCACAGTAGCTTAACTTCTTTTTTTTTATATATTATCAGTGCATCTAAAACAACCCTCCAATTTTCCTACAAATTGCTGCATCAGTGATCATCCATAGCCCAGAGCTCTGCAAAGTGTGAGTGAGGAAGTAGACACGTAAGAGTTATGACATTCTATCCCTCTGGGTTTTACTCGTACAATTCAGTGCTAGTATAAAATCACTACCAATGTTTTACAGGAGATAACCCCATTATTATAGACTTTATAGAAGGAGCTGGAGAGATTCCTCTTTGACTGCAATTACAATTCGCAAACTTACCAGGCCCACATTTTATATAGTTAATATTTTTCTCTAGTAAAACAGTGTTTTTTTGCATGTCTGGGATAACATTTTCAAAACATATAATAAATATTTTCAACTTTTTGCTTTACTTTTTCTCAAGATATTTTTTTTTTGTCCATCGCTTTTTCTGTTAGCCTTGGCTAATATTACCAAGCCAGTCAAACTGTTCGAAGCCATCTGCATTACAGCAAAGCACACTGATAAGCAAAATGACAAAAGCCTGTTCTGAAGCTGTGCAGGCAACTCTAGTGGAGTAGCTAGCTGATTGTGTTGCTATTTTTGGTATGCTGCATATCATGGTTACATATACAGAGAATGATTGGAGCTTGCAAATATGGTTAGCTAGGAATTTTCTTAGTGTGTGTTTCGTGTTGTTTGTAACTGCTGGCGGAGTGAGTGGGCTCTCACTTGCTTCCAGACATCCAGACCTCTGTCACTTGGAGTGCCTGCGTTTTTTGAGTTTTGTTTTTTGATGGGGGGCATTTACGGATTTTTGCTGTGATGCAGAGTACGAAGTGTTAAACAATCAGGTTATCAGGTTTCATTTGTGCCCTTAGAAAATGGCTGTGGAAGATGGAGAATTCTTCTCTGAACAAGTAAGGTTTCCACCACATCAATTCCTAAGGACATTTTACAGTAGCGTAATGGTAGAAAATGACTTGATTACATTTACGTTAACTAACGCACAGGGAACAGATGTAAGTGTTTACACGTAGCTGCACATGGCTCTTGCCTGTGTCCTTGCCCTGGGGTTAAATGTAACCACTGAATATATTTTATGCGCTAGTTTGTTTTTGATAGAACGTTTCACATTTATTTATTTATTTGCTTAACATGATAAAATTATGCTTAAGAGAAACATACTCTCTTTCCCTACAAAACACTATGTGTATATATATATATTTTTTTTTTTTACAATTTCTTTCTATATAAAGTTAATAACATGTTGTTGTTTTTTTATTATGCTGTTTAATAGAGTCTGAAAAGCTTAAAACGTTGAGTGGTATTTATTATGACCGTTTCCTGTGATAATTTAGGGAAATAAATGAATTAATTTTGAAGGTCAAACTGTGACGTATGACTCATCTCAGTCTTTTGACTGAAGAGATTTTACGCAAATTGCAATATAGATTTAGCTGTGTTGCGAATGATCAGCTTGGTTTTATTGTATATTTTATTTATTGCACAGTTCTTTAGTAGTAATGTTAAAACTAGCTTGCCCTGAGCTTCATTTAATTATATCTCCCCAGTTTGAATAAATTAGTATAAAAATATAGTATGTAAGAATGGCTAATTGTCAGTCTTCAAAGCGAATTTGCATGTAATTAAAATATATAAATATATAATTTGTAGTTCCAGGGATAGGTGGGTTGTTTTGCTTTGAAATGTTGTGGACTATTCAAAAATGTTGTTAGTATTGCAGAATCTTTTTACGTTAGAGAAGCAGTTTGGGCACCATAACAACATCATCTAAAGTAAGTTGTTATGATGCTAGGAGGTCCCTGGCTGGCTCACGTTAAGGTCTTAAACCATTCTCGAATGGTTTAGCTCCAAAGTCTGTGTTCTAGCGCTGAATCTCCATGCCTCTCTGTCCCTCCATTTTCTTAAAATCGAGAAATTGACAGGCTCTTGCAGAATCGGCTAGTGGTGCCACTGATTGGCTGAGAGTGGTCAGCTGACACTTTTAGCCAATCAGTGACTCTTCATTCATAAAACTGACTTTTAAAAGAAACGTACCGTATTCCAGCCAGTTGTATGAATGGGGAGTCTGGGGAGCGTTATCAGCCAATCAGTAGAGCCTCTGCCTGATTCAGCAAAAGCCTTCTGGTTTCCCGATTTTAAGAAAACAGAAGGACAGATAGGCGGGAAGATTCAGCGCTGGAACACAGACTTTCATTCAAGAACAGTTTCACCGCTTAAGATGAACCCGCGCCATGGACCTCCTAGCACCATAACAACTTAATTCCGATGCACTTGTTATGGTGCTTGGAGTGTTCCTTTAAAGCTAAGGAATTTGACTTCAAGAGAAGAAATTAGAAAATTAGACATTACTTGCAATTGTGTTTACCTATGACGAACATTCAAATGTCCCAATCCGTGGTATAAACAACTGCTTCATTTTCTGTAATTGGAATCTATACAAAAAAGTATGCTAAGCATTTACAAAAATAATAATAATTTAACCCCTTAAAGACACATGACATGTGTGACATGTCATGATTCCCTTTTATTCCAGAAATTTGGTCCTTAAGGGGTTAAAAAGGAAATGATAATGCAGAAAGAAAAACAAACACATATCTGCCTCAGTTATGGCTGCTGTTTAGTCCCTTGTGAGCAAGAGTCCACTACATTGTTTTACTAGGTTCTAATGCCCCCACTCGGGAGTTTTTATAGGCCCTATAGTCTATTACATATGCAATGATTTCCCCACATTAAACATACCTCCCAACATTTCACATGGACAAAGAGGGACACTTTTAGAGGTTTAAGTGTGAGAGTTGGGGAGTGGCCAGAGGCAGGGGTGATCTGAGACATTTTAGGTGATTTACTAATACGTGTATGCAGCTGAAATGTATCTTATTTACACAGAATGATTTATAAACACTTTTATTATAGTTTAAAGGCTCATAACTGTGACTATTGCTGCTGTGGAGCTCTGGTATAAATTCAGACACACCATGAATACTGTACTCACACAAAAAAAGGGACACTGGGATATAAAATAGGGATAGAATTATGATTTGTGTACAAAATAGGGACTGTCCCACCTAAATAGGGGCACTTGGGAGGTATGTACACAGGACTAATCTAATAATTCAGAGTTAGGTTGCAATAATGTAAGTGTGCATTTGTGCTCCTGCTAACCTTGCATGGAGTTTGGGTGCTAAATGCTGTGGCAAAAATCAACACGTCATGTGGCAACTCAAAAAAAGTCAAGGCACAGTCATTCTTTTTAGCTTGTCTTGGCTGTTTCAAAACACAATTATTTAACGGAGGCCTACATCTCAGATAAAACAAGTACATTTTTTTGTTATTCATCAGGGATGGTTTACTTAAAAGGAATGATAATTGGTCAATTAACCTACATTTTTGTTTGCAGTGCAGTCCCTTGTGTTGATTTAACAGCTGAATTGTCACTTTGCAGGAATTTTAATATGGGTTGTTTTTACTTTTACTTATATTTAACAAATATGCATTTGCGGGGGCCCGAAATGTGAAATTAAATGTAAAAAATCCACACTGCTGTATTTGCCTCTGTCCTGGAACTGAAAACCTCCATCTTGGGTCCATGTCAAAGATTGTTATAAGGTCTGCCCTTTCTGAGGTGCCAACAGTCTTGAATTTGCCACGCCAGTCCTGCATTTTGTGGTACTGTCCGAGCACAAATATGTCCAGCATTTTGGAATCCAGCCCCATGCACTGTGCCCTGTGCAACCAGCTTTTTATTACTGTTCAACTCCACCCCAGCAGGCAGGTAAGATTGAAAGACATTCCGTTCTCTATGATCAGTCAAAACAGAGGGAGAATAGAAAGCCCTTTAATGTACATTGAAAAGAAAAAAAAATATAGAGCATCACTTAAAAAAGGTTAAAGGCATACTCCAGCATATTACATAAACAATGGAGGGTTTTGAACATGGCTTAGATATAGGGCCCTTTGTACTCCTCAAATTTTTTAAAAAGAGGCTTCGTCCAGTGATGAGTCTCCTCTTTGGAAGATGCCAGTCCAACGCTTCATTGCGAGGTAGGGTACATGTGTATCTATTGCCATGCTGCTCGGGCAGTGTTTTTTATATAAAACATTATAACCAATACTTCTCTATGAAAAGCCCTCACTACTGCGTAGGTGTTACCAAGGAGGGTTATAAAAGTGCCCATTTCTCTTAAGAGTAGCACTTTAATAACGCTTCCGAAACACTGTGTTAACCCTTAAATCCATTCAGTTTAGAATGTTCTGGTACGTTAAGTGGTATTTTCATTGTTTTAATGCCGTAATATTCAGATAAATTACCGTTGTCCCTCTAAGCTGGCTTCACAATTTGCTGTTATAGTTGGATAATATTTTCTATTTCCAGCAAATATCATAGAGAACAAGAAGGCCTTTTTATATTATAGTATTCATAAAATAGAAAACAGTTGAAATGTAGTGAAATGGAAAATGTTTAAAGGAACACTGTAGCATTAGGAAAGCAGCAATGTGTTCTTTACACTATAGTGTTCCCCTACCTGTATAGGCGCCCCCCAGAGTGTTTAAACTGTAGTTTTGCTTACCTTTACTCCCTTGCCGTGCTGGTCTCACTGTGACCGCTCCAACAAAAGTTGATTATCTCAGCCAATCCAATTATTTCCCATAGGGAAGCACATAGGAGACTAGTGCACATGTGTGACAAATTGCCGCACTGCCCCAATCACATGCTGTCTATGACCTATGACTGGTTACTGAGTGGAAAGCACCCCTAGTGGCTCTCAGGAAGACTGCCACTAGAGATGTGTTTGACCCTACAAAGGGAACATTGCAAATTCTACAAAACTGATTTTACATTGCACTGCTAATATCAAAGGACCACTGCACCCAGATGAATAAGTTCAATACGATTTATTTATTTATAAAATATTTTACCAGGAAGGATACATTGAGATTTGTATAATTTTCAAGTATGTCCTGGGTATATAAAATTGTCACACTCTCTTTATAATAAGGACCATTCACTTTTGAGAAAGCTATGGCGAAACGCATCAAGTGAGGTTTCTGGACTTTCAATTCGACTGTGGATTGGTATACATTTATAGTTTATTTTGTTAGTACCCATTTTTTTTATAACTTTTATTGTTTTAATAAACTAGCGGTTTTATCAGAGTTCATACAGATGTTCAAACAGCTACTAGATGCATACTTGCAAAAACAGAATATTCAAGGATATAATCTTTCAATGTAGGGTAATAACTGCTTGATCCAAGGATAAATCTGACTGCCATTCTGGGGTCAAGAAGGAATTTTTTTTCCTAACTTGTTGCAAAATTGTGCTTCAAACTGGGTTTTTTTGCCTTCTTTTGGATCAACCGCAAAAAACAAATGTGAGGAAGGCTGAACTTGATGGACGCAAGTCTCTTTTCAGCTATGTAACTATATGTAACTTTTTAAAGTAAGTATCCAGCCCTTTGGATTTCTGTTTTTATTCTCACCGGGCTCCCTGGCTATCCATCAAATCCATAGGTGGGGATAATTCCACCCAAGTGCTCCAAACCAGAGCAGGTTCACGCTCTGGAAATTATATCTGACATCATATCCTTGGACGGGGATTGTTCCGTCCTGGCGTGCAATATTAGAGCTAATTGAAGCTCTGGAAAGTGTCTTTATATCGACTGCATTTCTTACAGTATTATACTATTGTACATTTCTTTGTTAAAGATACGTCTCACAATTATCCTCCTCAGTTGATTGTATGTATAATCCTATTTAATTACTAAGCGTGGCTCACCATTTGTTTGTATTTATCTGCTTGTTATTCACAAGGTGTGGGAACTCCTTGTAGGTGGACTACTGCTATTTGTGATAAGAGAACACTATAGACATTATTTTTTTAACTTTGTGTTAACTAGATTATATACCACCCAGGGTAGTTGGTGGGTGCTATATGCAGGTTTCCGATTTGAAGAAGCAGTGACATTTGTGATCCTTATGGGACAGGTCCCTCCCATGGCTCACCCTGTAAGACCCTGCCGAGCAGTACATGATTAAGGACCATGTAAATGAATTCTCATTCTTACTAGAAAATCAGAAAATGTAAAAATAGAGCATAACTCACAAAATGAAAGATGTTCAAGTAGAAATTGTAAAATGAAAGATTAAATACTAAAGGTCAGTATATTGCCATTATTGACAAATGCCACAACTGTTCACTTTCTGTCGATCAATAAGTGCGGCCCATCATGTTCTCTTTCATGCAAAATAAGTCCATGCATTATGTAGTCCTGTTGGTGCTTAGTTTTTTTTGTTTATTAGAGATCACCAAAGACCTTGGTTTATCATTGTTGGACTTCCCAAAACCTTGGTAGTTATAAACTATTGATTTAGAGACAAAACAATCCATAGCATAGGTCTTCCTATATGGCTACCAGTGATGTACTCAAGCAGTCTTAAACTTAGCAGATCTTATCGTTAGTGGATCTGTGATCTGATTTGGTGGCACAGCCACTGAAACATTTGTTGTGAAACTGTATGAACAGTTAAAATCTAAAATTTTTATCAATAAAATATTCCCATGTTCTTCAACTCTTAAGAAGAACACTATCTTTAGTATATGACAGGATCGATTTAAAATATATGTAACAACATAAGAAGAACTCATCTCTTCCTTTAGTATATGACTGGATCCTTCAGCCATACACATACACAATGGGTCAAACAGTATTTGAGGACCAAAATGTAGTCTCTATTGTGCAGGAAGTGAAGCAGTGGAGACCATAGAGACTAAATGTCAGTTCTCTAATACTATATCCACCCAACAGGTATGTATATGGCTGAAGGGTCCAGTAAGATAATATAGATAATTATATATAATATATATAATATAGATAATTAATGAAAGTATATTTCCTTTCAAAACTTGATGAAAAACTGAATAGTATATTAACAAATAGTTTTGAGGTGACAGTTTTGGGTGAAATCTAGGGATCAGAGAGAGAAGCATGTGTAATACAGTATGACATGCATGTCTAACTTCTTAACCCATTTGTTGATTTCCAAAAAGCAACCCGCTAAAATATATATTCAAATAGTAGAAATACTCGGACGCATTTATCTTTTTCTGTGGATTTATATTTAGAAAATGACTGTTAGTACAAACCTACTAGGTAAAAGCAAAGTATTACAAGAGTTGATAACTTATGAAATAAAGGACACCTCTAATTGGTGTAACAAAACTAGGAACAGGCCACAGGTAGGGTTCTAGAAGATAGAGTAGAAGTAAAGAGGCCAAATGCAATGGGCTGACAGCAGATAAGGAAAAGTCAGTAACTAGCCAGGTCAAACTCAGGAATAAACATACAAAAAATAGCCACATCACCCAAAATACCCCAAAAGGTCTAACTTGGATGAGTGCTGGCTATTTAAATCCCTTTCCCTTGCATGTCTAATTGACAACAGTAAAATACCTGGGTAAATTGACGCACGCGTCTGTTTGCGTCCTTACCAAGTGCTGAATGACGTACAATGGCCATGGGACCTGAGACAATAAATGACTTGTGTATCAAGTGTCCAGTGTGTGCATTCTTAACAATAACACAATCAAAACACAAAACACTAAAATCTGCAGTTTTGCATTCTGCAATATTTGTTCTTTAGCAGATAAACGTACAGTGGAAGATACCTACGAGCCATAAAATGTAAAGCTGCCCCAAGTGAATTTGTTTTCATTCATTGGAACACCTAGAACCCTAACAATCAGCTAGCTCTTTTTTTTTTTTTTTAATCCTCATAGTTCAATACTCTCCCTCACATTCTCTGACCTCCACCACTGTCCTATTCATCTGACTTCAAATACATTTACCATAAATATTCCCTACACCCGACCCAATCATTGTTCCCATCATCATAACCTTTACCAGTCCTTCATTTAATGTTATTATTGTAACCCAATTCCTTCTGATTTAAATATCTTTATGTAATAATTTATGATTGTGTAATTAATATGTCCATTCATGATTACTTTATTATCTGTGTAAAGTACCCTGTCTAAGAGCATTGGATAGAAAAAATATTAGATTGAAAAAAAATATTTTCTGTTTAGCTTGCGTATGAGCAGTATTCTGATATCATACTGCAGAATGCAAGGCTAGTGATATTTGATACAGTTTGGATTGTAAAGTTCAAAACATGTATCTTTGCACAATTCCTGCTGTGCATATCTATATTGAACATTGGATTGTTTTTATTGTTTAGAACACTGGATCTTCGCACATTTGTTTATCTTTTTTTTTTCAACATCAGATGGGTCTCCATAGCACATACGATGGTTGTACTATTATAGTAACTGATTTATTGTGGGGTGTTGATTTGTGCCCCTTCAGTCACTGAGGGCCACCTAAAAGAGTATAATGACCCAATTTTAGGTCCCATCCTGAAAGTAAAGGGACACTATAGTCACCCAGCCCACTTCAGCACATTGAAGTGGTCTGGGTGCAGTGTCCCTGTCCGACTTAGTCCGCAATGTAAATCATTGCAGTTTTTGAGAAACTGCAATATTTTCATTGCAGTACTAACACTGCCTCTAGTTGCTGTCAATCAGGCAACCATTAAATACATTTCCTGGTGGCTTGCAAGATGAAGAAAGAGGGTTGCAGTGCCTCATGAGTATATTCTGATCCAGATGGTGCTCAGTGCATGTAAAAGAGCAGGAGACAATATTGTATAATAGTAGGTACTTATACTTGGTGAAGAAAATATAGAAATGCACTTACAGTTTTTGGAGCTTCTGGCCAGCTCCAAATAGTAGCGCTTGGGCAGTATGATCACCGCCTGTGGATATACTGGTGCAGCAATAATTTTACAGGAAGTGTGTCAGGATCCAGATGCACTGTATGGGAGTCCTGACGTGGGTAGTAGAAGCTCACCTATGCAGATGTGACATAAAAGGAATATGAAAACAACCAATAGTGCTCACTGATTTAAAAAAAATAAATACAAAAAGTAGTATTAAAATAAAATAAAAAAGAGCGGTACTCACAAAAGGAGAGCAAAAATAGTTTTGCTCAATCCAAATAGCATAGGTGATATAATCCCCATTAAGGATATTTCTGGAGTCCTCTTGGATAAAAGTAAAAACTTTTTGAGAAAGCCTGTGATTTGGCGAAACGCGTTAAGTATATTTTTAGATTTTATGTAATAAACAGAGTTTACTTTTTATCTACTTTGGACCCTCAGAATTGCTCTCAGAAGGGAAGTTGTACACAGTGTACAGTTGTGTCCACAAACAGCAATCACTGTACCACCCTATGTATGCTCCCTTAGCATCTCAGTCCTTGTTTTTATGTTCTGTAGTATTAGTATTAATAATATAAGTGGTAAACCCTACATATTACTGAACATTGTCGTATTTTTGACATTGAACCATTGACTCCTAAATCGCCTCTTTATTCTACCTGACCGTGAATTTGACGCCTGGACTAAATCACTGTTTAGTGAATCTAACCCATGTAATAAATCTCATCCAAATGTGACAAAAATGTGCAGACTGTGCTCAATATTATTTAGTTTACTTAAACAAAACATCCATTGTCACTGAGCCCTAAAATCAGGTCTATTATAATATGTTATGGACAGCTAAAGCATCTATGCTTTTAATATTTTCAGTTATTTCAGACGTTAAAAGCATTAGCACCAAATGCACTGAACTTGGTCTTTTTAATGCAAATATGATTTATGTGCTCAGTTCTAATGGACATACCAGGCACCAATACAACGTTAATGCATTTGATAGGTTTTAGCCTCATTAATATGCTGTATTTTTTGAATATACTGTATATACTCAAGTATAAGCCGACCCGAATATAAGCAGAGGCCCCTAATTTTACCCCAAAAACTGGGAAAACGTATTGACTCGAGTATAAGACTAGGGTGGGAAATGCAGCAGCTACTGGTAAATTTCTAAATAAAATTAGATCCTAAAAAAATTATATTAATTTAATATTTATTTACAGTGTGTGTATATAATGAATGCAGTGTGTGTTTGTGTGTGTGTGTGTGTGTGTGTGTGTGTTGCAGAGCCTTGGTGGGGGTGGGCATTTTTCTTTTTTTTTTTCTTTTAATTATTTTAATAATTTTTGTTATTATTATTTTTTATTTTATAAATATTATTTTATTTTATTATTATTTATATTTTTTTTCATCCCCCCTCCCTGCTTGATACATGGCAGGGAGGGGTGCTCTCACTCCCTGGTGGTCCAGTGGCATTGGCAGTTCAGTGGAGGGGGGCTGGCAGAGAGCGCTTACTTACCTCTCCTGCAGCTCCTGTCAGCTCCCTTCTCCTCCGCGCCAGTCCGGTCAACTCCCTCTGCAAGTCCCAGTGTAAGTCTCACGAGAGCCGCGCTATGACCCCGCGGCTCTCGCGAGACTTACACTGGGAGCTGACGGGGGTGCTGACCGGACCGGCGCAGAGGAGGAGGGAGCTGACAGGAGCTGCAGGAGAGGTAAGTAAGAGCTTCCTGCCAGCCCCCCTCCTACACAGCCCCCTGTCTGTATTATGGCAATGTAAATTGCCATAATACAGACATTGACTCGAGTATAAGTCGAGTTGGGGTTTTTCAGCACAAAAAATGTGCTGAAAAACTCGACTTATACTCGAGTATATACGGTACAAATCATTACAGTTTTGCATTAGAAAATAACCGTTTTGTAGAATTCTGCACCCTGAGCCTGCCTTTTTTAGCCACGCCACTTCACTTTAGAAAAATACTTCCTCATCAAATGTATGCAGGCAGCTCAGAAACTGACAGCACTGAGTGATCTGATCAACAAAAAAAGTCTGCATTAGAAAGAGAAGACACCCAGCGAGGCATGTATTGGGGATATCACTACCTGTCCTCTGACTGTCTACCGCCAGGTTGCGAATTAAAAGCTGCTCACTCAGTGCTGTTGGCTAAGACTGTGTGTATACATTTGATAAAGAAGTCTTTCTGGCATGGGGGGGGCAGGGAGGGCATGGCTAATGAAGCAGGCTTACAGTTCAGCATTCTGCAAAACATTTATTTTTTATGCCAAACTATAAAGATTTAAGCATGCAAAAAAAATACTGCATATTAATGAGTTCAAAATCTATAAAATTACATTACACGTTTTATTGGTGTCCGGAGTACCGCTTTAAAATAAAGCTTTATTTGTTCCTGCTTAGTAGACTTTAATAATATTGAGCAAGGCAAAAATGATGCAAAACTGTTTTATGTTGTTACTTGAAGCACATGCAAATTGGGTCTTTGTTGCAATCCAGCCACAGTCTGTTTTGCTAAGTTTTACAGCGCCATAAATCTCAGCAGCTAAACTGAAGCATGTATGATGTATACAAATGGAAAGGAATTCTCGTCGTGTTTTTGAAACCGTCTTGCTTTGTAATTCTTACCGTTGTATTAGTTAAATGTCAAGAGGCCCTTTAGTTCTAAAATCCAACTCAACCTGCTGTTGCCTAACATAAGGGATGTCTTTTAAGACGGGCTTCTTACTGTAAATTAGGTATTTTAGAGACACTACAAAGTACGTGCAAATTCTAGGCCGATATATTGCTGGAATGAGCATATGAGCACTAATAATAGACCTGGAATGTCATGGAGTTGGAGAATTGTTATCGCTGTTTTGGCCTATAATGTGGGAGCTCCTTGTTTTCCCCCAATTTCCAGTTTAATGAATAGCCTCCAATGTGTGCGCTTACTCGTTTTATGATTTGAAAATGATGTACAAAATGAGCTGATAAATTATTATTTTCCCGAGCATTACGTATCTTTTGTTTAAAAAAGTCACTAAAACTTGTTGTGAATACGTTTTGAAGTATAGTATTGTTTACGCACTCTTATTTATGCTTATATAGTACACATGTGCTACTATATATAGTAAAATCTAAACCTGCTGAATATAGCCAGTTCTGTATCTTTAACAAGGTTTGATTAATCTCAAATACAATTATTTCTGTTACTTTATTTAGTCTGTGTAAAGTGTCCTAGTGCTATTTAATGCAAAGCACTTCCTGTGCAAGAGAAAATGGGAGTGTAATGGGTCTCACTGCTGCCCCATTTACCCATTACATCTACACATAGAAACACTGAAAGTGGAAATTAAGTGTTTCTCTAACTGCCTGTGCAAGATGGGTATGTGAATATGTTTTACAAGTCTTATCCAGTTGACGATGTGCAGTAGAATTAAATAGTTTTCATTGTTTTGTTTCAAATCGTAGCAGTATTTGTCCCACTGTGTTATAACAGAATTTAAAACAGAATTCATAGGGGCAACCTTTTTTATATTTAAACAGAATTCATAGAGGTTGACATTTAATTTTCCACTACATTTAGGCAAATAATATTGCATTATGGGTAAATCTGACTACAAACATAAGGAAATAAATAAGATAAATATTATGTTTAAAAACGAACCTTGAAAGTATGTTTCCTTTCTCATGTCAGTACTTTAAAGAAGTTCTAGCAATGCTGCTGGGTGGCACTTCTATCAAAATAATGGAGGGCACAGTTGTTCTACTGTTATGATATAAAGTGTGTGTCTTACATGTAACTTGCAATGACAACCTTGAAGATATTAACCTAGTCAGAACTAGTGGTGATTTCTCCATATCATACAAAGGACAATGGTGCTACGAATAATTTAGCTAAGTTCAAACTTGGGACTAAATGAGAGATCTCATAAAAGATTGCTTAGAGAAATCTGATGCAGAAAGGTGTCCACACAGTGAATGTAGAAGAACTCTACACTTGTAGATGGGTCTAGATCAGGAAGTGGTAAAGAGAAGCTAGACAATGTATTAATCACTAGGCCTAGTGCTAAGAAAGAGGCATACTTCAATAGGCACCCAGAACGCATACAAAGAGGCAACTGAGATGGATAGCAGAGATGGGAATTATATTATATATAAATGTGTTATCCTGTGCTTGTGAACAGTAATAAAACTAGTTTTGTTGTTTAAAAAATGATTACCAGCTTCCAAATGAACAAATATATATTTAAGTATTAAGATCAATTATTTGTTTCATTGTTTTTGGAGAGTTTATACACTTACTCCAGCACCTCCATTCCTGAAATGTCCATAAGTGTGATATTTTATCCCCCGCCATCCACACCGTCCTTTCACCTGTGCTGTCTGCACAGAGATTTGGGAACTTCTCCTGTACTCCCCTGTCATTCATTTCTCCCATAGACCTCTGTGCCATTACCAAAGGTTGATTGACAGGCACGTAAGGGCATAATTTTAAAGAGCTTTTAAGTTAAAATGTACACATTTGCTTGCAGTTTTGCTTGCACAATATATAGATGAAATTTAGATGATGTGCATCATGACACTTCCAACTGATAAATGGATAGATTTTTTTTTTATTTATTTTGGCTTCATTCTGTTTTTTTATATTTGCCCCATTGGATTCCACACGAGGATTTTATCTGTAAAGCACTGCTTCCCTACATTCCCATATCTATCTGTATCTACAACCAGAAAAGAAGAGACTCTGGTCTAGCTGCTGCATACTAAAAACAAGCACCAGAAATCTCACTTGCTGTTTAAAATTAGGTTATAACTCACCCAAAATCCAGCGCTGCTTCCCACTCCCCATCTGATGTCAATTCCCTTTTTGCACAGTCCAGTCAAATGTTTCTCATTGGCTCAGAGCAGATGCGCACACTCTGAGCCAGCGAGAGGGAGAAAGGGGGGGAGATTTTATTTTAACTTTTTTAATAGAGGGAGGCCACCTGCAAGAAGAGCGTTAGATCTGTCACAAGTGACCTGTGACCTGTGACAACAGACATTAGACAGCCCAGAACACAAAACTGAAGATATGTCTGAAAGGCTAAAGTAGTCTAAAAGCAGAAGTAGTCATGGTGGTTGGAGTAGTTCATTCCAAGACTAGGTATCGGGCTGATGTAGGTCGATTCAAGCAAGTAATGACTAAGATTATAAATCCAAAGATAACAAATTGCTTTATCCTGTTCTAAATGCTTAGAAAAAATATCCTCTGTAGTTTATATGATACGCTATAACCACGGATAGGAGAGGGCCCCCAGAGCAGTAGAGGAATCACTGTTTGTCACTGCAGTGGATTTAGGAGTGTGCTGACCCTGTACAAGCCTGATTCTGTTAACAATAGAATAGTATTTACAGGGCCGTCCCTGGGTTTTGTAAGCACTCTTTCGATACCCTCTGGACAGATGGTTTTGTCTAGGGCTGGCCAGCTTCTATGCACTGAACAATGGAAAAGAGCCACACTTATCTGGTAAAGTATTTTAGAACATTGTTGGTACTTTAACATCTAAATGTCATACTGCCATAGTTTCGATTTAGTATTACAGACTCTTGGGAAAATTCAAAACAAGACTTTAGTTCCCCTTGCTGCTACATCTACGTTTGTCATTGTGTATATTCACTTGGGAATGGTTTATTTTGGAGAGTGTGTTCTGTCGAACGTTTGCACAGAGCAGTGAGTTATCTCACACATTATGTGCAAAGCTAGGAATTACTATACATAGTCTTGCAGTTGCAGTCACAGGGCAGTATATTACCCATGTATAATATATTATTAAGTAGATTACACAGTGTTCGAGCCCTCTTTACTCTTTGATCATTTGACTGCTTGTCAACCCAACGATGTATGTCTGACTGTTTAGCTCAGCTATGTACTGTATGTGTCTGTAAATAAGGTATCGTGTCACAGATGATCTTGTTACAAAGGATTTACTCTGTGGTTGTGGTGATGATGTTTAGGTTACTATATACATTTTTCTACAATGGGATATACGTGTGTTGTTGAATGAAGGATCTATTGATTTTTTATTTTTTTTTTAGGTTGTGTTTGACTTATTTTCCAGGTTAAAGCAATAACAGTGGCATTGAATAGTTTTCTAGTGAACATAGTAAATAATAGGAAGAAACTAGAGGAATCCCGAAAAAACAAATTAAATAATGAGTCTAATTTGAGAATTAATAGACTAGACGTGCTCATAAATGTTCCTTATATGGTTGTCATACTCTGTCCTGTTTTCCTAAAAAGTTTAGAAACAAAAAAAGGAAATCTTTAAGCCCCGACTTTTTTTTATTGTTGTTTTGTTTGTTTTTGATACAAGTATGGTATGCATGCTCACCTCCCAAGTGTCTCTATATGGGAGGAACAGTCCATATTTAGGATCCATATCCGTTCCTCTTTTCTATGAGCTCTATATTACTGGTGTGTATGAGTGGCCTCACATCCCTAAAATGAAAGTGTCCCTCTTTGTCCATTTGAAATGTTAGGACGTATGTTAATGGGACCTAGAGTACCTCAGCAATGACAGGGTCAGGGGGATGAATGTGTGGGCAAGAGACCATTATTGCTTCTTGAGATTATCCAAGCAATATGAACTACTTAGTTGGCCAAAGAAGCAGAGAAAGCATGCAACAACAAACTGTTCAGGATGATTACTAGGACGCATGGACTCGATGGACTCAAGGGTCACTTGATGGGTCTAATCCTGGAGACAAAGAGCAGTTATAATGAAGTCCTAGGATTTTTCAGCCTGATGCAGCTAACATATGTATGCATGGGAATTAAGGAGGACAGAACAGTAGCAAAGTCGAGTTGTCTAAGTCTGGTACCCTATGTGCTTCAGATTATTAACAAAGGTCAAAAAGTTGTATCTGGTAAATTGCAAGCTCAGATTTGTTACATATCTGGCTACGTCCGGTGCACTGTGAACACAGATCAGCAACAGACTAGAGGGACAATCCAGGCACCATGACTACCACATCGAGCTGCAGTGGTTTTAGTGTCAGAGGTCCTGAGGGTGCACTCCACCACTAATCTGCCAGCTATCACTTTTTAGCCGGTAAATACTATCCAAGATTGGTATGAGGTGACATGATATTGCAAAAGCTGAACTTCTGCTTAATCAGATCAACACAGACCAGATGGACCCATATGGGAAATTGTGTATCGTTGGAAAATTATGTCATCAACGACGACGGGTTCTGGAGACATCAGAATAAAACACGAGACTGAAAGTTGAATGGTTTATGAATGTCTCCAAAAGTCCAAGATGTCATTATTTTCCCTTACTACTAGTTTCAAAATTGTGTATTTTTATTTTTATATTACAGTATTTTTTTTAAAGTTCCTTTAATCTTAGCTCAGCACCAAGACAATCGTGCCTGGCATTGGTGGGAATAACTCTACCTGGAAGCACATGCTGTTCACAGCTGTTGCCATTAATTCATTCCCTTTCCTGCTAATATGTCGGAACGGGAACTGGGGACACAGATTTTTTTTTCTCTTTCTTTGTACCAATCTCCTTACTTGATGGATATCTTACTAAGAAGAGGGAACTGATAAAAATAAAAAAATAAAAACACAAGTGCACATGCTCTTGAATGCAATTCATTAAGAATGTAAATATCCAAGAAAATGTTTTTTTTTTTTTTAAAATCCCCATAATTTCGAATCTTAGTTTCCCCAATAATTCAATAAATTTTTCTTTATTTCTTCCATAATACCAGTTATTTATAAGTGAATTAAAACACGGCAGCTAGAAATAGTTGTCTGTTGCCTTGGAGCGTACCTCTGAATAATCTCAGGAAAACCACGATGTGTATGTCCTGTTAGTGACACCTATGACAGGTGAGGGGCCCAGCTTCTCTAGTATTATACTGTTCTATGGTTTCATATTTCATGGTATGATGTCCTTCACCTAATAAGCAGATGTCAACGAGAGAGTCTCAATGAAAAAGAACCGATGCTAACCTTTTCAGTGAATTTTTTTTCCCTCTAGATTTGTCCAACATTCTCTTTTTATGTAATTTTTATAAAGAGTGGGTATAAGTTCTGTAAATACTTTCTAGTTACTTGCATTGTTTCACCATGGATACTAAACTTGTATACGTGCAGTACGTACGGGTACATTCCTTCTGTGCAGACACCGAAAGATATGGCTATCCAAAACAAGATATATTTTATAAAAAAGTTCCGTTATAACTTTATCTAATTCACTGTTCAGTGGCAAACCATTTTAGAAAGGTTTGAAACTGAATGAGGATCCTTGGCTGGCATGAGTTGGTATGGCTATTGCAATGTTGCACGCCTTAGCCATACAATATACTGGAGTTCTATCAGTGGGAAGGTAGAGACAAGGACTTCCGAGGACTCCAGGCACCATAAACATGTTGATGAGATAATGTAGTAATGGTGCCTAAAGTATCTCTTTAAGGGGTTAATGAAATAAGAGAAAAAAAGTATTTTGTTTTTTGTCAGATTTATATATTTTTACCTCTGAGCAGATAGCGAGCTATTGAGTTTTTCCCCATACTTTTATTTTTTTGTTTGTTTTTGCTTCAATATATTTATGTTAAGTTACAATAACTGTTTTTTGTGGGGTTTTTTTGTTGTTATTTGTTTGTTTTAAAGATACTACAAAATGGAATGTTACACTCAATGGCAGACTGTATGGAGCTGCCAAAAAAAAGCTTGACATTCGATTCCATGCTGGCATAAAGTATTCTAGAAACAAGACTGGGGTAAAAACTGTGTCCCTTAAAGAGATTAAAAGGACACTCCACTGGCAAATGCATAAACAAACCGATAAATATAACAAAAAAACTGTTTAGTAGACATACTTAAAATGAAAACATGCATTTAATTATTTATTTTTTATTTGGGGGTATATCTAAAAACAGCATGTGTGTCTGTTGTCATTGCACACCCACCTCTCCCCCCCCCCCCCCCCCATCCCCTCAAAAACAATTCTTCCCAAGTTTAGACTTGCCCAATGCAGCTCGATGAGATATCTTTGCAATACCCTGCCCCTTGAGTTTTGCTCCACTGAGCTAAGCAAACCAGGAAGTAACAGGACCCGTTGTCTGTTTAAAAACTGTGGGGGGGGGGGGAGGGTGGCATTCATTTATAAAAGTGCATTCCGGCAAGCTGAAGTGCTTTATGGGTCCAGAGTGTCCCTTTAAGAGTACTTTAACTCACAAAAAGTAAGTCAATCTGCAAACGAACCTTTATTTGTGAGATTCATGAATTTACACAAAGCTAAAGTTAAACAAATTGCTTCTGTTACGATGCTGCCTTATTCTAACAACATGATGAATTAGCCATGATTTGTACTGCTAAAGAATAATTGTTTACAAAAAAGAAAAAAATAACAAAGGCCTCAATCGGTTTTCAGCAGATTGTTGAAACAGTATCATATTGAACAGATAATTGCAGCAATGTATTGGTATTTATTATATTATGAGCACTGACACCTTAAACAGGAACATTTCAAAAGCAAAGAAAAACTTGTTATTGTACTTTTGTTATTTAAAATCTGTGGATGTTTTATTTAGATTAGATTTTATACTGGTCTGTGCTAAGTGAGCCTGGTGTCTAAATGCAAATTCAAAATGTCCTATGATTTGTACTTTGTAGCTTCCGTCCCATAACAGAGCACAGAATAGAATCATAGAAAAATGATGATCCGTGTGCAGGCAAGAAGAGTAGCTTGAAACGATTTTGGCAGCAGTGATGGTCCAGAGGTTACGGATATGCAGCCAATCTTAAAAGTGAAAGCTCCTCTTTAAAGGAACATTGTACTCCTCCTTAAAGGAATGTAATGCCTGGAACTGGACTGGCCGATGAGGGTGATCTTTGATCTTTTCACCGGCTTGCAGAGATCCCTCTCCGGGCCGGCACTTGTACAGCTTCCACCAGGGAAATCCATTGAGCTCCCAGCCTTTTTAACTGATTGTCTCAAAACTAGAAATGTTTTTCTTGTTGTTTACTGTGACATAGATCTCATTAATAGGGATATAAATGCTTTAAAAATATGTAATAACTCGGGATAAAGATCCATTTTATTTATTACACATTGTCTAGTGATTATATTTGTTGTAAGCAGATTCTGTGTGTGCTGAGCAAGAAAATGCCTTGGCCCAGAGCCCAATAAAAGATGCAAACAATGATGAGTGTTTGTGTTTAAAGCCTTTGTGCCATGTAAATGGAGAGGACTTGCATAACCCCAAATCATGACCAAGTTGGCAAGGACAACGTGCTTAGTATTTACAAAAACAGCCATGAAGTAGACAACAGCACCAACAGATAAAACAATAATGGACAATATAAAATGTTCTAGTTTGGATTTTTTTGGCACCGACTCTATGACTTTTAATGTATTAACATCATGACTGCTAGCGGTGATTCCAGAACCACAGCTGAACATAACTGAAAACTGTATGCAAAGAGATCATGAACATAGCTTTTTTTTTTTTTTTTTGTGACAATTTTAAAAGTTCGAACATGGCTTTATATATTCACTTTTAAAGTTTGTTTTAGAGAAAATAAGCACAGCTAAGAGTAAAGATATGTTCTAAGCAAATTCTAAATTCAAGTTCTAATGTCTGTGTTCGTATCCCTTTTGGAAAGCATTGCCATGATAAACACTATAGTGTAGAATTTTTTTTCTTATTCTAATATATATCGTGTGATTATACAGATACATCAGTCACAGTACATCAACAGAACTTGCGGTGTATATAATCAGGACGACCCTCTACGGAGTTGTTTTCTGAAATAGCCATGGACTCTGACATAGAAAAATGCTATTCCCTTATGTCCTACACTCCAAAGCAAATTAAAGCCAATTGACTAATCGTGCTGGATCTAAAAATTGCTCAGAGGCAGGACAATGCAGTATTTCATATTAATCGTATTATGAGATCTAGACTAGACCTTCAATTTTTTATAAAATTTTTGGTTTGTAGTTTTTTTATCTTTTTCCCTCTACTATCTTGGCTTATGCTAAAAAAAAAGTTCATCAAGTGAAGTCCATAGTTATGTCAAATCAGTCATCTTCTCTGATAAGGTTATTGGTTGCACCTTTGTACTGAGGGATAGTGTGGAGGATAATAATTATAATTCCTCATATTGGACCAAAAGAGACATCACAAAACATACCTGACCTAAAATTGGAAATACACTTGGAATTACTGACATTTCATGTTTTAGCGAATAGCCTTGAAGATTTCTGAAAGTTATATTTGATCATCATCAGCAGATACATTTAAGCACAGTGGAAAATTTTGGTTCAGCCATACCATATCACTTTGTCCCAAATTATATTTAAACCAGGTAGTCTGATGATTCGGACAAACCAAAAAGTTTGGCATATGTGTACTGCAAAATATACCGGTATACATAACATAAATAATATATTTGTTTTAGTACACTGATGCATTTTTCCATCATTTTGCTCATAGATGAAGTGAGAATATTGCGCGAGTTGTTTGTTCCGATGTATGTCCCACCCATCAGCCTAAATTCAAAGGAATTGCCATTCGGCCAAAAACGAATGCACAAGTCTAGATAAGATGTCCTATAAAAATGAAAATCCAGCGCACTCACTTATCTACTAAACAGCAACTTTTTAAAAGAAAACCCCTAATCTAGGAAAAAAATTATGGGGGTTTAGTTCCATTATCTGTTCATATATTGCATAAGCCTGCCACAATGTCAATGTACCCCATCTTTGGCAGGTCCTACTCTTACAGCCAAATGTCTGCTAAATGAGCTACTTACTTGGGCGGAAAATTCCATCTCGAGTTCTCTGTAGTACAAGGCTAAATAGGGTCCTGGGATGAGGCAACTGTGACAGGTAGGGGTGCAGAACCAAGGAGTTGGCTAGACTCCTAAATGTGTGTATGTATATTTGTTAGTTTTATAAAAACACCTAATTTTGGCAAAAATAATGGGGGTTTAGTTACATTATATGATCATACATTGCATAAGCCTGCCACAACGTCAATGTACCCCATCTTTGGCAGGTCCAAATCTAAAATGTCCTGACATTAAACAGGCGAAACGTGGCGAAACGTGCTAATTTCTCAGAGGATGAAAGGTTCTGAGTAAGCGTTTAATTAATATAATACATTGTGTGACAAGAAAAATATTTCTTTCTTTTTCAGTCTGACACAAATGCAAGTTACCTGAGAGCTGCTCGTTCTGGCAACTTAGAAAAAGCCCTTGATTATCTGAAAACTGGGATAGACATCAACGTCTGCAATCAGGTATGAGCTCTGTGTTACATTATGTGTAGAACTTCTGTCACTGGCAAAACAAAACAAGATTATTTTCAGTAAAAAAAAAAATGTCCTTCACTTTCAATTATTTAAGATTACTTGCTTAAAAGATCACTTCAAGCACCATAACCACTACATGTCGCTGTAATGTTTATTGTGCCAGGAGTGACCTGGTGTCCCCAATTGTAAGTCATTAAATTTCTGTTAAAACTCATTTGACTTCTTAACTGGGGTCTGTCGGGCGCAGCTCCCCGTCTCGCCTACCAAAGCCAAAGAGATGAAAGTTCCTGCTTAGGAACTTCCAAAACAAAGTTGGCTTAATGTAGTGGTTTTGGGGTATAGATCATGCCCCTCCTGTCCGATGCTTAATTCTCTACTATTTAGGATTAAATCACTTTGTTAATCTAGCCGCAGCCACACCTCCCTGCATGTAACTTGTACAGCCTTTCTATGGTTAAGTGCTATCTATCTATCTATCTATCCATCCTTTGTTACACAGTCTGTTTAAATTAGAATATATAATATCTCTTTTGCACTGTTAGTAGCCTGCAAGACCCTACTGGAGCCTTATGTGTGTGATTAAGATTAAAGTTCAATTCCCAGAGAAGGAGAAACATGTCTAAAGTAAGTTAATATCTGATGGAAAAATAAAAAAAATTTCCATGCAGGATGTGTCAGTCACAGCCAGGGGAAGTGTGGGTAAGGTTGGAAAGAAAAATAGTGATTTACTCCTGAGTGGCAGAGAATTGAGTAGTGAGACTGCGGGGACATGTTATACACTATAACTGCTTAATTCAGCTATAGCTGGTTTGATGCGTATAGTATTCCTTTAACATTTTTAAAGTGCTGGACAAGTGCAAATGATTAAATAAAATAAAAGTTATCAGTGCTAGTGAGACCTCGGCTTGTATTGTATTGATTCATTGTATTAATCATCTGAGTACAACAGGTTCCAGCATAAAATTGGCATCCCCAATCATCCTGCTGTCCATGGGATGGAAGCTTTCAAGAGTATGTTCATCAGTTTATAAAAGGCAAGGAGATGAACATCTCCCTCAATTCCCTGGAGAAGCTGTATATCATGCACTCAACAGTGTAGCATAAGCTATTATATCATATTGATTAATTTAGAGATGCCAGAGTTCCATAATGGAATATGGTCAATGTCTACTTCTACTAATATTTCATAGAATTATATCAGATAACCAGAGTTTAATAATGTGTATTAGCCTCCCACTTCATCCTCAGGCCTGAGAAAGGTTGACTTTAGTTGTATGCATCCTTTGGTCAATTTGATCACCTCGTCATCCTTCTTTGAGACAGTTTTCTGATTGGGCCAGAAGGCTGCAGCATCAGTATCAGACCTTCATGCTACACCTCGGTCACATAAATATTTTTCCTGTTCTATGGCACTTTTAGCAGCATACCATCTTTCCCCATTCTGAATCAACTGTAATAACTTTTGTGGCATATGATAAAGATCAGATTATTTTAATGAGAGTGTATGGTCAATATGATTTCCCATTTGGGAGTGTTAATGTGCATTGTAAATCTATTTCATGCGATTAATATAAACAATGATTGTAATGGTAATAAATTGGCAAGGAAATATTGCATATAAGTTGTGATGAGGCAGATCATGTTAAATATGTATTTATTTTAAAAATGGCATTGAGTGCATCAATAATATCACTTATATTACGATGCGATATATATATATATATATATATATATATATATATATATACACACACACACAGACAGACACAAAATAAAAAATACATGAAAAATGCTTAGCAATGATGGCGTCTCTATAGATAATAAAATATAATATTTTATTTTTTATCAGAATGGGTTGAATGCTCTCCATTTGGCTTCCAAAGAAGGACACATAGAGATAGTTTCGGAACTGATACAACGAGGAGCAGATGTGGATGCTTCAACAAAGGTCAGTGGTAATAACTCATTGGCAGTTTGGTTAATGGAGCAGCTCCATTGAAGGTAGCAAATCAAAGTATGTATTTGGTTGTTGAACAGTAATATCAAGCAATGATACCACCATAAGTGTGCTGCCTTTCCTATAGTAGATTAAAGAAATAAGTTAGTGATTGATTTATCTTCATTTAGAATGTTCAGCAAGTCTTAAACAAATGTTGGTATAGATGTGGACTCTACAAAAAGTATTTTACTCTGAATAAATACAATTGCAAATGTGAATTACATGAATTTAATTTAGGGACACGTTTAGGTGAAGAACTGACCTTTGATGTAAAAGAGATAGACTCTTTGGAAGATCCCAGGGAATTTCCACACAGAGACTCAGGAGCAGAGGAAACCTGGTCCACCGCACTCCAAAGGTTTCGTCATCTCCATAACTCTGAGCATCCGGGTTCGATTTAGTCCCTCGCCTATCCATTGGTCAGGAGTCTTTCCAAATATTTTGAGGACATAAATTCCAACCAGTAAAACAATTGCTGGGTATAACTATCTCTATCTATCACCAATATTGCTTTCAGGTCTTTGAATTTTCTCATATCTTCCACCTCGTCAACTTACTGTTAATGTGTATGCCTGTCTCTAAAAAATATCACTGCTTTTGCAGGTTCCATCAGTGAGGGTTCCTCACACAGGTCCCAAATCACACGGTCTATCACTTCCCAGTATGGTCAGATCAGTTAACAGTCCCACCACATGTGTTTAAACATCCATTGATCATCTAAGCATCTCCAACATGGTCCAGCACCGAAGGGTTACGGTTGGGAAAAACCATCGAGGTCAAGTACCATCTAGCGAAAATATTGTAGGACTTTTCTTGTAAGCCGGACGATGCAGGGGTCTTATGTATGTGAGCAAGCATCTTATACCAATCTGCATTAGTAAAAGACTGCTGAAGGTCAATAGATAATGGCTCTCCACCAGCATTCCATAGATTGTTGAAATTCTTCTGGGACCTTCACTTATTTCTGTATCAGAAGTTGCTTTAAAGTTTTGAGGCTTTGAACACTGCCCGAAGCTCTAGAACATTCAATGGAAAGTTCTTGGCCAAAAGTCTCCAAGTGCCTTGTGCTATTTGGTCTTCTAGATGGGATCCCAGCCCCAGTGATTGGTGTCTGTAGTCAGGATGACTCATGGAGCTTCTCCAAATGAAAATCCCATGTAGATATTTATTTTGTGTAGCTGCGATAACAGTTATGAACTTTAGGAGTTTTCTTGATTAACTGATGAAGATTGCAATTTCAGAAGATCCATACTGAATTGTCTCAGAAAACTCTGTTGTAGAGGTCTTATCCTTCATTGGGCACATATTCTCAAACCTATTATGGAGGACATGGATCCCAAGAGATGCACTAAATTCCTGTTGACGTATTGACAGTCAACATTTCCCTAATCTTTGAGTGAATCCTCTGTCTTCTGTCTTGCGAGAGCTGGACAATTAGTTGAGAAGTGTTGAAGAGAGCCCCAGTTATATCATCTCCTGTATAAGACAAAGGTGGCTTTTAGATACATTTTCAATCCATGTAGGAAAATAAACTGGATGCATTGATGACCATAGACTAGAAGGGACTGGCTGCAAGAAAAATTATATCATCCAAGTCGTGGTAGGTTGCAAAACACTCCTTTCTTATTTCTTCAATTGTTGAGTTGAGCCAGAACCTTGGACAAGGTACATATAGAGGTACTCCAGTGAAAAGGAAGAGCTCTGATTTGGATTTGACCTCTTTCCACAGGAAACCTAAGGACATTTTGATGCGGAGAAGCAATTAGGATATGGAAGTAGGCGTCATGTAGATCTGTCAACAGCATCCATTGGCCTGGAAATGCCATCTTCAGAGTGAACTGTAAAGATTCCATCTTGAATTTTTCCATATTTTCAGGAAACCATTTAGTTTGTGAGGATCTAGAGTTATTCTCCAACCTCCTACTGCTTTCTTTGTATTAAACAGGTGACTGTAAAATCCATGTAATTTTTCCTCTTTTGGAACTTCTATGATGACTTCCTCCTTTAGCAGAGACAAAATGAAATTCTAAAGAGCAAGTCTTTCCTCTCTCTATCTCCTGGCCATTTTGTCAGCTGAAAACTGTGAACCGTTAAATTCTAGAAGATATAGTCTTGAAAGGATACTTATAACCCAATCAGCTAAAATGAAAGTCTCCCAAACCTTTTGGAATAAGCGCAGGTGCCCTTACTCCTCCAGCCTGGGAGTGCAGCCTATCATTAAACACTTGAACTCTTGTTAGAAGTGAGTCTTCTAGATTTGTTTCTTCTGTTCGATTAATGATCTCCTCTCCAGGGTTAGGGTCTACTTACTCTCTTACTGGCCGGTAAGATATAGTATCTCAAAAGGAAAAGCATTATGTTCTTCTGTGTAGGACATGAGACACTGAAGTTAAGTCTACTACTGGATGAAATCCTGTACCTGCAGCCACATACACCATTTACCTTAGGTGTATATTCCTAGGAACCAGCAACTGAAGCGTCAAAAGGATCAAGCCTGAAGAATTTTCCTTGGGGAAAGTTTCTTATCTGTTTTAGTCCATTCCTCACTTCTTCCTCTGAAGAAGAGAACCCTTTCTTAAATGCTTCCGCATGCATGGATGCATCCAAGGAATCATACTCTGACCACTATGCAGAGTCCAGATGTCTAAGCCTTTACACAGGGCCATATCGTGAAGCTTCTCAAGGAAGAGAGGCTGCCTTGGAGTAGGAGGTATAAACCCCAGATAAGCCAAAAAGAAAAATCCATATTCTAGATAAGACCTGTGTTACTGTCCTATTGGGGATAGGACAAGAGCAAAAAGACTGAGGGTGGAAGGCATAACAGCCTTACATTTTAATTATGTTCCTGTCCAATTAGGGATACTTCCATAAGTTCAACCAGGAAATGTGTATATGTATAGGTATATACCAGATTGGTAACTGACAATCTGGTCTGTTAAACAGCTCCCTAATTTGGTTTACCATAAATATGGCAATCCTGCATAAGGTTACCAATTAATGGGAGTTATCTACTAAACAGCTGAAAGATAAAAATAAAAAAAAAATAAAAAAACTTTAAGATGTTTAGTTGATAGCTCACTACTTCGATATACTTATGTGGGATTGCCATATTTACTGATACCAAAAAGCTCCCTAATTTGGTATCCAATCACATTAAA